>NC_037673.1:10984959-11127041 GCF_003255815.1 Theropithecus gelada | reverse complement strand
GGGGGGGGGGGGGTGAGGTGCCGCGAGGTCCCCCCCCCTCCCCCCCGCCGGGGGAAAAAAGGGGGAAAACCCGTAAAAAAAAAAAAAAAAAAAAAAAAAAAAGAAATTAAGAATTGAATGATAGATCTCTAAAGTAAAACTGAACAGTGGTAGGTGTTCTAGAAAAGCAATACACTTTTTGAGAAACAAAATTTCCATTTCTTTTTGATCTGGCTTATCTATTTAATGTTGTGCTGACTTTTATGTCTTAAAAGTCCTCATTAATGCTATATCATAATCGTAAATACACCATCTGCTCACATCTTTCAGAAGGAAATGGGTTCATTGTGTTTGGAACATTGCTTATTGGTACACACTCATGCAGGTGGATGTGAAGGCCAAGGGGATGGGGAAGTTGAAGGAGGAGCAAGTTTCCTTTAAACACCTCTGTCTTGAGTGTTGAATAAAGAGGGTGGTAAAGACAGCTAGTACAATTTCATTCCCGTCTGCTTAATTATGAAATAAGTTGTTGTTAGGTAAAACCTGCAGAGAAAAGTTACCAATAAATTTGGAAAACACAAAAATTGCAGAGATATTTTTAACGTAAATGTATACATTATGCAACATTTAGAAGAGAATTCATATTGTTTCACATATTTTCCTTGGCATATTTGCAGGAAAGTGGCAGAATATTTGTTTTTGAGATAGTTTTAGGATGACTCTCTGTTGTGCATCCCTATTCCTTGCTTTGCTTTCAAATCTTTTCTCTCCATTTTCTCTTTGAGGATAAGTATATTTAGTTTGGTTTCAATAATGGAAACATTTCTTATGGCAGGGAGGGTGTATATGTGTTTTGCTGTAACATTTTCTCTTCTGAGCAAATATTTGGGCTATTGCAGTTATATTAAATGAGCCTCTTGCTGAAATACAGTTCTGTGTAGTATATTTTTGCCAGTGCTCATGTAGGTTTTAAGAAAGAGTTTCCATCAAGAAATCTCTCCTTACGTATTCTTTAAGATAAATTTATAAGATCCTTAAGTCATTGTTTATTTCTTTTCTATTTTCTTTCCACTGGTAGACCACAGAAATGGCCATATGAAATACTTTTCAGAACATTTACTGATAATGATCCTAATCAACTTTCATTAAAGGGAGGTCAAAGGGAAGGAAAAATCAGTACTCAAGGATGCAAAAATCTACATCACCACGTTTGCAGTTGTGACTTAGAGACCTGGGGAAAACGAATCCATGGCCACCGCCTTCTAACTGCACTGGCCAAGACAAAATAATTTGCAAAATTTCTCTCTCTCGCTTTCTTTCTTGTTCGTTCCCTCCCCATCCTCCATAATGTTGGGACCCTTGGGCAGAAAGAAAGCAGTGAGGGTGGTTTCTATTATTGTTTCCAGGGAGATAGTTGCTTTTATGGTCTTTTGGATTGGGATGTTCCCATCTGAGGAAAGGAATTTCTTCCAAGAACCTTGGGTTTTTAGTTACTTAAGTTCAGTTTGTTGTGGACACCACCTTTCAGTGTCAGTGGGATATCACCACCAAGTAAACCCAGCCCTTCTTTCCTCACCAACAGTAATGATGCCAGTGGTGATGACTTCGGGGAAGGTGTATAAACTGTGCATAGAAGCTGTCTCTTCTCTTATGTTACACACTAGCTTTTACCAAAACCAGCACCCCTCAAGAGAATCATCAGACAAGGCCCTGGATGATTTTATTTAGTTATTGCCAAAATCAAACTTTTCTCACAGTACCAGAGTTTTCTTCCTTTGGAATTAAAGAATGCCATTCCTTTGGAAGATGATTTGAAAAGAAAACTTGTCAACATTGTTTGAGCAATGGTGCACATGCTCAGGCAAATTCATTACATCCCAGGGAGTAAGTTCAAGGCACACAACTTATTTGGGGAGGTAGATTTGTTTTAACTGCGCTGTATTATAGGAACATTTCATATAGTCCTAAATATGATTGTTTGCATTTTGGAGTTGGTGATTTCTTCATGTTTCAAAGCTGTGAGAGTAAATCGCCTTGTCTGTCTTTGTGCGCAAGCCCAAAGCTCTAGACAAACTTACACTAGGAAAGTGCAACAATTTCTGAAAACTGTTAATCAGCAGCACAGAGCTGGTGTGATTAAGTTACCTTACCAGAGTGCTTTCAGTAGAAACAGACTTCTTTGAAGATGTCATCTTTAAGCCATGCCCTGTTTTTTATTATGCAGGATTGATCCTGCCTTTCTTAACTCACTGAAGGATTACACTTTGTCATTGCTTTTACTTTCTCATGGCCCTGTCACAACTTAAACCACTCTGCATTGAGACATCTTCCTCACACACAAGCTCCAGTGTCTTCCTCCCACATCCCAGTCCATGGCCACATTCATGTTTTGACTCCTCCGTGGCCCTGGCCCTGTGGCCTGTGCCTTCCTCTGAATGTGCTCCCCAGCTGCACCTGTCATAACCCTGTGCTTGCCTGGGCACACTGCTCCCTGCGGTGACCTTAGGTGCCACCAGCCAATATTATCTGGAAAAGGAAGACATCATTAGCAACTAGGTTTGCCAGTCTGATTGTAATCCCAGGAAAACAGAAAGGGATGAATACAATGAATGGGGGAGCAGACTGCTGATCCCGTAAAGCTGGACTCAGGGAAGCCACAAAACAAGGGCTCCAGTTCTCCATTCCTGACACTGTCGACTCGGCTGCCCAGCATCCTGGGCAAATATGCCTCCTGTCCCAGAACTGGGGGCCTTGCTGACAATTTAAGAAAACTTGGCAGGTCTAAATGCATCTTCACAGGACTGCTTATAAATCATGGGCCTGCTTTATAAAATGTGCTTTTGCTTAGTGACAGGGCTTACTCATGATTGGAAGTCAAGATTCCTTAGAGATTACAGGCTGTCAAGTCTCTTGTTAACTGGATATAAGCATTGGGGGGATTTGTTTTGTTTTGTTTGCACTGCCAGATCCCCAGAGAATGAGAACTGAATAAATTTTCAAGTTCTGAGAATTGTCCCCTTATGACTCCTCTGCCATTCCGACTCCCTCCGTAGAAGATTCAGCGTGAAAGAATCTGGAAGAAAATGTCCTCGACACTAAGACCAGTGCCACTTTCTGGTTGAAAAGTGCCATATTCTCAGGGGCTCCTACTCCCCCAAAGAACAGTGTCTTCATTGTGAGCCAGACAGTATTCTGTACAACAAAAATACGTCATCGATAGATCTCCAAAATAACATCAAAGTAAAAATACTCCATATAAGGGAATTGTTGAGAGCTCTTCAAAAATAAACTCTTCATTTGGACATGGTATAGACAGGTCGAGCATCCCTTGTTTGAAATGCAGGGGATCAGAAGTGTTTTGGATTTCAGATATTTGGGGGGCGATTTTAGAATACTTGAATATCCGTAATGAGATATCTTGGGGATGGGACCCCCCCCCCCCAGTCTAAAGACGAAATTCATTTGTATTTCATACGTAACTCATAGCCTGAAGGTTAATTTATATGACATTTTAAATAATATTGTACATGAAACAAAGTTTATATACATTAAACCATCAGGAAGCAAAGGTGTCAGGTGTAGAATTTTCTACTGTGACATTCATGTCAGTGCTCAAAATGTTTGGGATTTTTGGATTTCAGATTTTGGATTTTCAGAGTAGGGATGTCCAGACTGTAGTAGGCTCTTGTTAATGGTTTATTGAGTCAGTGAGTAAATTAATACATCAAACTTGAGTACTGTTAATTAATGGCTGTTGGAATAATGTACATATTCCCTAACTTCCCATTTCAATACTTTTTCTACTGTACTTTGTAAATACATCCTCCCCTTAAACAGTTCTATAAAATAAGTATAAATGCATCTACAATTACACAAGAGGCCTCAATATACCACTAAGTACACACACACACACACACACACCATGTAATGTAAAAATTGTGACCCCGAATATATCCTAAATCTGACCCATCTTAAACATATGTATACAGATAAAATAGTTTGTAATAGCTTTGATGAGTTAATGTTCCATATTTTTCTTGAAAAATTTCCCATAAGGGAAACAAGAACTGAACTACACTTAATGTACACCACACTCTGCCTATCAGAAACTGTTTAATCAGAACATCTCCTTGATGGGGTTATTTGTCTGTGAACATCCTGCTTCCTTGTCCATTTCTCATAAATGGGTTCCTCATTTTGAAGGAATGGGAAAGATAAATAAAGTTGCCCACCAGTCTGAGACTGATCCAAAGAGCTGAGAATGAAGACAGAGTCAAGAACTGTCTCTGCCAACAGCCTAGATTGTGTGACCAAGGATGGGGTCCAATCTGTTGCAAGTATATCTAAATTTGTTATATCATTATTTTTATTTTCAGAGTCACACATCAGTAAAAAATTATTTCAACTGTCTTTGCATGTACACACATTTCCAAATATCCCCAAAGAAGCAGTGTGTTTTTAGTTTAAAAAAGGAAAATGAAACTTTATTTGAATTCTAACTTTTAAATCAGATTTGCAGCTTTATAGTGCTAACATACTTTTATGGTAGAATTGAACTTTCGTGACACTAGTGAGTGACAAAGAATATAATTCTATATGTGTTGAAATGTGTTTCGATTATTTCTAATGCAACGATGGGTAGTAATAAACTATCCTATGCTTGTACAACAGGCTTGAATGACAGCCTCAGGTATCCTTAACTGCCAAAGAGTTACTAAATCAAATTCGGTAATGAAAGAAAACAGAAGCACAAGGGTGAAAAGAGGCTCCCCTAAATTTTGTTTTTATTTAAATGATGCTACAAAACAAATTCCTCTGTTTAGCCAAAGACTAGTTCTTGGGCATTTATTACTCTAAAAGCCACTGGAATGGAGTATAGCACCTCTGGATTATTTATGGTAAACTGTTGTAAACTGTAGAGGGGCTTAGACAACTGTGCTGTCCAAGAAGATGGCTGCTAGTCATGTGTGTATGTTTAACTTAATTAAAGTTAAGTGTGTACTAAAGTTCCTCAGCTGATTAGCCACATTTCAAGCTGTCAATCGGCCGGTGTGTTCAGCGGTGCCATATTGAGCAGTACAGATTGGGAACATTCTCTACATTGTAGAAAGCACTGCTGCTAACTCAACCAGTGTAGCTGATGCTCCTGAGAAGGCGCTCTAATTGACGATGGCTTCTTACACACATGGATTTGGGAGGCTTTTTTGGAATTGCATTTTAGTACATAGTGGACAATACCACTTACTATGTTAAACACTATATAAAATTTTATTGTTTATAGTTTTCCTTTTTTCATGCCAAAATTGTTAGCACAATTTTACCAAGATCCTATAATATCTAAAAGACTTTCAAATTGGTTGCTATAGCTTTTCAAAATGTGTGCAGCTCATGTGGCAGTTCTCAAGGCTTCTACAGATTTGGGGTCCATTTAAGAAAACATAGGAGACAGTCATATTCAGCACTTAGTACTCCTGAGACTAGATGTTTTGACAGATTACAAGAAAAATAAAATATTTATAAAAATTATTAAGGTTTTCACAGGATACATGTTGTTCTAATATTTAGATATTAGAATGAATCCTGACTTAATATTCTCATTTACATTGGTATGCTTTAGTTAGTATTTCTTTAAAATTATGCTATTTGGTAATGGCATCATTAGTGTACTCTAAGGTTGTTTTATTAACGTTACATATCCGAGATATAACAAAAAGTTTTTGTTTTGTTGTAAACAGGGAGCAGGGAGTGCTCCTGAAACCTTAGAGAAAGGGTTCTTTCTTCTCATTGTGTTCCTGTGGGAAGGGATTTCAGAAATTTTTGTCGGACACTTTTCCATCACTTGCCAGCTGTGTTCTGCATGGCTGAGTGTTGCTCAGGCCCCAGTTGATAGGGAACCCCAGTAGAGCTTCAGAAGAAAAATGTCTGCAGCTTAGTGGTAGTTCTCAAAGCAGCAGCATCTGTCTGCTCTGGGAGACTGTTAGAAATGCAGACTCTGGGGCCCACTCCTCACCCTCCAAATCCAGGTGTCTTCGGGAGCGGCGTTGGCAAACTTTGACCAGCACCATCATCACCCGGAGTACTGGTTAGAACCCAGATCCTTTGGCCCCTGCCCCAGAGTTTGTTCAGTTTATGATGGGGTATGATTCCGATTGCTCTGATTCCTCTAGAATTTTGTTTGTTAATGCTGAAAAGACCATCCACAATGATGCTGCAGCTGCGGGAACAGGGACCTCCCTTTGAAAACCACTGCTCTAGGGGGGACCTGGGACTCATACTTGGTTGCACAGTGAAATCACCTGCTGAGCTTCCCAAAAAACCTGACCTGTGGGTCTCACCTTCAGGGATACTGAATTAAATGGCAATGATAAGTCATGAGTATTGAGGTTTTTTAAAAGCTCCCCTGGAGATTATAATATACAGCTAGATTTGAGAAACCCAATCTGTTTAATGCATGTTTCATGCTCAGAGCTGCCACTGGGAGAGAAGCAAAATTGCATCACAGCCACCCCCTGGATGACTCTGGACGAAGCTGGACTATTTCTCTGGGGTTCAGAGTAAGCACACCCACATCTGTAGTGTTTGTCCCCCATCCTCCACATGTAAGATCTTCACAGCCCTGAGACTAACTTGAGGAACCATTCCACAAATATTCCTGGAGTCTCTGCTAGGAATCAGGCCCTGTTCTAGTTGCTGGGGACACACCATTGAATAAACTCATGAAACTTACATTTTACTTTCACTCTTAAAGTTAAAATAACTGCTTTATGGATTGCATGTGTGTATGAGAATATTTAAAATATATGCACGGTGCATAAATACATATGCATACACATACACACACTCTGCATAGAGAATGTCTCTCACCAAAGTGTTTATCTACCTCCTATGCCAGGCTACTCCTAATAGAGAATTTTGATGTTGCTCAATTAACTCCCTCAGATCTGCATATGAACTTGACATCCCAGATGAAATTTGGAATGCCTGTGTATGTGCACCAAAAGTGCCCAGTCTATTATTTGCCAATTGCCATTCCAAAATGGGTAGAGAGGCATAATTGAAACTTTTAATGGCTAGCATCTGCTCAATCTTCTCTTCCTCCCTTCTCTCCATCTCTCTCGAGTCTTCCTCCCCACCCACCTCCCACCCCTCATTTCAAAACCCTCCTTCCTAGCTTCTCTCCAACCCTGTGTGCAATCCTATTCCCTTTTCACACCAGCAGGCTCTCAAAATCCCCTCTGCTCCCCGGGGAAAGCCTGGAAGATCTGAGACCTCCTGCCCAGAAGTGGTTGACAATGTAGTGTTTTCATTCGAATGCAAATTTGTCTCTGGATAAGATTCAAGGAAAGTGCTTTCCCCTCCAACTGTCTCTCCAGCTCCTCCCCAGCCCTTGTTGTCTTTTGTGTTCTTGTAAATAAATGAGAGGCGAATGGCTTTCAATTTGAAGACACAGCTGCAGGGGGCTCTTAAAGGGAGCTAGAGAGAGAAAGATGCTGAAAGATTGGGCGCCCAGTGTTAAAATCTAGAAAAGGGAGGCTTTTTTAGTGTTCTCATTTCCAATTGCTCTAATTCCTCTAGAAATTTTTTAATGCTGAAAAGACGAAGCAAATTCATTCTGACTTAATATTTTTCCCTCCGTTTAACTTTTCGTTGTCCAAAAAGAAGAATCCACGCGACAATCGCAACAAAGAAGTATGTTTATTCTTGATGCTCTCCAGATAAGTTTGTAACTCGGCCAATCTCGGAGGTAGAAAGTGTATCCAATGAAATGACCTGGGGCAAGGGTGGGGAGTGCGGGGACGGAAAAAGATTTACTGCCCGAATTTCTCATTAAAACTAACAGATCGTGATTGCGACCAGGGAGATCATGATTGCCCTGTCGGGGGGCCTTTAAAAATCTTTATGTGACAAATGCGATGCTTCTGCTATTCCCAAAATAACATCGACATGTAAGCAAACACAGGTCTCATTTGTCAAACGTGACTTCCCTCCAGTAGTCAGCTGGCCTGTGCCAGTGTCAGGACAAGAAATCCGCCCCAGGAGAGTCTAGGGCGCAGGTTCGCGTCCAGTCCTGAGCACAGCTGGGCTCGCAGAGCCGCCGGGCACCCGCGGCATCCCCGGTGTGCCCCTACTCTCGGGGCCGGGCTGGGCCGGGTGGGCCGTGTGGGCCGTGTGCTTCTCCCTCGCTAAGTGCGCGTGTTCTCTCCTCTCCCGGGCACAGGGCACGACCAGCCGCGCCGGCCACCTGGCGGGGCCCGAGCCCGCGCCGCCGCCGCCGCCGCCGCCGCGGGAGCCGTTTGCGCCCAGCCTGGGCAGCGCCTTCCACCTGCCCGACGCGCCGCCTACCGCCGCCGCCGCCGCCGCGCTCTACTACTCCAGCTCCACGCTGCCCGCGCCGCCGCGCGGGGGCTCCCCACTGGCCGCGCCCCAGGGCGGCTCACCCACCAAGCTGCAGCGCGGCGGCTCGGCCCCCGAGGGCGCCACCTACGCCGCGCCGCGCGGCTCCTCGCCCAAGCAGTCGCCCAGCCGCCTGGCCAAGTCCTACAGCACCAGCTCGCCCATCAACATCGTCGTGTCCTCGGCCGGCCTGTCCCCGATCCGCGTGACCTCGCCCCCCACCGTGCAGTCCACCATCTCCTCCTCGCCCATCCACCAGCTGAGCTCCACCATCGGCACGTACGCCACCCTGTCGCCCACCAAGCGCCTGGTCCACGCGTCCGAGCAGTACAGCAAGCACTCGCAGGAGCTGTATGCCACGGCCACCCTCCAGAGGCCGGGCAGCCTGGCAGGTAAAGGCTCGCTGCCACCTGGCGCGGCTCACCTGGGCGCGTGGCGGGGGCGCGGAGGCAGCAGCCGGCTAGAGCAGAAGCGAAGCCGGGAGCGCTGTCGGCCAGGT
The DNA here is from genome assembly GCF_003255815.1 of Theropithecus gelada. Lineage (NCBI taxonomy): Eukaryota > Metazoa > Chordata > Mammalia > Primates > Cercopithecidae > Theropithecus > Theropithecus gelada. The sequence continues at coordinate 11,118,169 of NC_037673.1, read as the reverse complement.
TGCAGTAGTGACAGGAGATAGAGAACGCCAGGGCTTCCCTGGAACAAGTCAGTATCTTGCCTACAGTTTGTCAGTGACTTCTCTTGGGGAGTAATGTGGTGTCTCAATCTCTAACACCTGTCTCACTCTCTTCTCTCCTCTCTTCTCTCTCTGCCCTCGCCCCAGTCTAAAGACTAAATCATAAAAGTAATACACATTTAGGAAAGCATTCCGTAGACCGGTTGATGGTATCCAGAAAAAAGCAAAACAAGTAACATTTGCAATATTGACAGGGTCACCTTTAGTTGTCTACATGTCTACATTTCATTGTGGAAAAAGTAAGGGATTTTCCCAGATTAGATGTTCAGCTTACATAGTTTTCAATGATAGTAGGGAAATAACGAATAATGAATTGCCTTGAATTATTACCCTTTTGTTTTGGCTTGAATTTATTTACATCTTTGCTAAATTAGTTATTGGGAAAACTAATGGACTCTCCCATACCTGCCATTGGATATACTTGGGTCCTAACACTTGGGACAAAGTCAGCAATGATGCAGTCCCTTGAATTTGTACCTGCTTTATTACAGGGAGGGAGGGGCTGGGTTGGGGGAGACAAACCTGCTTTCCTCTGCCAATTTAGAGGAGGTGACATTTCTGTGGTCGTTATGCCCGTCAGCGACCAGGCTGAGCTGGTGCCTCTCTGCTGTTAGCACCATATGCTCAGCTTAAACAAGACACCATGATTGAAAGACTAATGTTTTGTCTTCTGAAACACCTGACAACTAACCCGGATTTATTGTGAATTTTTTTCCCTTATAGAAGTATTTGGTAATTGTGTCACTCTAGTAACAGATGCTGTGCTCATATGCTTCCTTTCTTGACACAAATAGATGACTGTGAAGATAAATAGGATTAAAAAAAAGGAACTTGTTGCATGCACAAGGCAGGTGGCCAAGGGCTTCTTTAATTCAGCACAGTTAATTGCCAGTGTGGACTGGCCTGGCCTAACAGGATTCAGGCTGGAGTGCCGCTGCCCACAAAATTGTGCTAGCTACATTCACTGAAATGAAAATATTCTCTCACTCACCGCCTCTCTCTCTTAAATAGAATTTTTGAGGTAGACAATTATTAGTGCCAACCAAGTGCGAGTACCAAAATCTTTATGCTATAGGGACTCAGGAGTAGCGATCTGCTTAGAAAAGGGGGCGGGGGAACATGTACTGAAACTTCATGTATATGATTCTGTAAAATAAGTTACCAGATCATGTCAAGAAGTGGGAGATGGGTGGAGTTTTTATGAGACTCTATGACACCCTTCTCAGCCATGCCCACCACCACAGAGAAGAGCAGACTGAGGCGCCGGGAGTCCAGGTGGCCTACTACAGGCCATTTCATTTCTTATACTTACCTCATGAAAGAAATCAATAGTCTCAGCTTCCAGTTCTTTCTCACACGGGTGATATGTGTAGACTTTGCATGTTCTACTCTATCATTTCAGTAGCAATCGAGAGGGTGACCACATGGCTGACGATACCTGTGGAGAGATTAGGGGAGGGTGAATGGAGCTGAATAGAGCCAACAGCTCCTATCATTGTGTCTAAGAAGGGGCTGTAAAAGTACATTGTAAAAATAACTTGTGTTGCACTTGGGTTACACTGTGGCCCAGGTAAGGTATAAGGGACAAACCCTATGCTTCTGAGAGATTAGGAATATTGGAACTCCGAGACCCCCATGCCTTATTTGGTTTGCTTGATACCATTTGAGGTGTTGTGAAGTTGGGAGCTACTTGGTTTGCTAGTTGAAAGAGCACAGTTAGGTCACGATGGCAAAACAGCTTTTGGAATTTCGGGGTTGTGATTTTAGAGATTTGTCACTGATGACTAGGAAGGGTAGATAAAGGATAAGTAGTGACTTTCACTAATTCATCATTCTGTACACACACACACACACACACACACACACACACACACAGAGTCTCACTCTGTTCGTTGCCCAGGCTGGAGTGCAGTGGTGCGATCTTGGTTCACTGCAACATCCACCTCCTGGGTTCAAGCAATTCTCCTGCCTCAGCCTCCCAATAGCTGGGATTACAGGCGCCTGCCCCTATACCTAGCTAATTTTTGTATGTTTTGTAGAGACTGGGTTTCACCATGTTGGCCAGGCCAGTCTCAACCTCCTGACCTCAAGTGATCTGCTCGCTTTGGCCTCCCAAAGTGCTGGGATTATAGGCCTAAGCCACCGCACGTGGCCACCTTCAATAATTACCTTTAAGCACCTTTTATGTACTGCCACTGATTTAGATCCCAGGGATGAAGTATCAGCCCAAATCCCTGGCCTTGTTTCAAATGAGGAAGACAGAAAATTATCAAAATACTTTTGATAGATGGCCAGGGAAGGTTCTAATTAGGAAGTGACTTTTTAATATATATATTAATATATATATATTTTGTTTTAGATTCAGGGGGTACCTCTCTGGGTTTGTTAGCTGGGTATATTGCATGATGCTGAGGTTTGGGGTACAGTTGATCCTGTCACCCAGGTACTGAGCATAGTACCCAGTAGTTTGTTTTTGGGTTTCCAGTGATGACATTAGTTAGTACACAGTACTTATACAGAAGGTAACTTTGAATCTGTCCTCACATAGGTGAGTGAGCTGGCCCTATGACTATCTGGGAGAAGGTTTTCTAAGCAGAAGGAACAGCAAGTCCAAGGGCTTATAAATGGGGGTGTGTCTGATATGTTTGCTGAGTAGCAAGGAGACCAGGGGGTTAATCAGAGAGAACAAGAGCAAACACGTGACTTGAGGTCAGCGAGGTGGGAGTGGAAGGCCAAGTCTGAGAGGCCTTGTACTTTAGATATGTTACATAAATAATATACTTTACATATGTTACATAAATAATTACATACATTACATAAATAATGTAACATATGTAAAGTACCAGCACGTTTTCTGGCTCAATAGAAGTTAACTCGTATTAACCTAAGTAGTACCTACCATACTACCTTGGGTGTGCAAGGAAGAAGTCATCCATCTTTGCTTCAGACATAGAGCAGGTTTATTGAATCCCAAAACATGTCAGTGTCTGTGTTGGGCATATGCAGATAAGTGAGGCATAACCCCTGGTTTCAAGAGACCTACTTTCAGACTGGACACAGGACTGGTCAGTTTTAAACCCAGTGCAGAGTGAAATAGAAGCTAGTTACTATGGGAGCATGCTAGCGGAGCATCTTGCAGTGGGGTTCAGTGTGCACCCGGCATGCTTCCTCGATGAGGTGGTCCCAGAGCAAAGCTGTAAAGGAGCCACTAGAAAAAACAGCCAGAACAAAGTCAGAGTTGAGAGGGTGTGTGTGGGGTGCAGGAAGGCAGGGGAAGATAACCGGCGGCTGAGTGTTTCTTGAGCAAAGACAGAGTGGTAGGAGTGGTGAAACATGAAGGTGCAGAGGGAGGTAAGGCTGCTGCATCCCACCGTAACGGGCTTAGCATTTTATCCGTCCAGCAGACAACTGACATGGTCATATTTGCTTGTTAGAAACTTTGTTCTGGGAAGTATGTGGAGGCCGAAATTACAAAGAAAAAATGGGCAGGGAATCACTTTCAGGGAGGAACCACTGAAATAGTCCTCCATTGCTTCTTAAAGCTCGTTCTTGTTTGTTTTGAAATGGGACAGTACAAAAATTATCACTTATAAATGGTTGAGAAAAAAGGCTAGTCAGCGACATAACCTACTTTTTCTATTTTTTCCTGACCCAAAGTTTGATTTAATTTTTTATAAATTAAGAATTAAATGTATTATTTTAAGAAATCTCATGTAGTCTCCAGCAACGTAATGAGGCAGACATGATTTTTACCCCCATTCTACAGATTTGAAAACGAGAATGTTTGCCCAAACAGTACCCTTGCCCAAAGTTACTTGTCTAGAAATGACAGGGTTGTGATTTGAACCTACGTCACTTTGACCCCAGAATCTCTGTAGTCTTAAATATACGTGATGCATAGTTAGAGGTAGTATATTTTTGTGTCAGTGGAGAAAAACACGAAGGATGTAGAAATGCAATATAAGTTTTCAGCTTATTTAAGTGACTCATGATTTTAAAGAAAGTAATAATAATATCTTAAAAAATTGTCAACATCCTATTGAATGTGTGACTGTAACTTCATCGGTACCAATTTTTGTTCACTTTTACAAAGAAAATAACATAATCCTTTCACTTTGGGGATTTATAGCTAAATTAATCCTGTTTTGAAAAGAAATACGAGTTGTAAATATGCATTAAAGTTAAGTCAAACATCAGAAACTTATTTTGAGGTAAAATTGAAATGAATGAAATGGAGATTCTTAACCAATGATTTTCATCAAAATTGACCTAATATGGAGAGGAATTTGGTCAAGGCATGTTTAACTTGTCCCCCATTCAAATGGACCTAAAACTCAGTATTTAGAGTGGATCGTGCACTGTAAACGCTGAATCTTTACTGTTTAGAGATTTCAGACCCATTCCCTGACTGGTTAAGGCTTCCAGGTACACTTTATATAAGGAAGAAAAAAGAAAAAAAAAGAGTGTAATCCTAGATGAAAGCTTTGCAGTCTCTGCGGTGAGGTTCTCAAAGGAAATGTGAAGTCTACTAGGGTAATGAGTGAGTTTGTTTCGGCCAGGGCTCCTGGGATGGGGTCAAAATGCAACTTGGTATCTGGCTCCTGCTGCTCCTTTCAATTCATTTTGGAAAGCTAATCTTCCTGTGCCGTGGACAAGCATTGCACAGTTCTCGTGAACATTCTGCTCATTCTAGTGCTAGATATTTAGATTTTCCCACCATCACTTAAAAAAAAAAAAATTCCAGTGTAGATTTACTAATTAGAATATGATCAACCTGTGATGTCAATCAACTTTTAACCTTATAAAGGTGGTTAAGGCTGATTTGCTCTCAACTGGAGCTTCCAAGGATTCTTTCGAACTAGACCTGGGCACTCTCCTAATGACAAGGACTCATTGCCTTCCCTTCTGGCCATGCCTCGGGGCTCCAGCCCCTTCCTCATAAGCATTAGGAACCCAGTGCCTGCACCGGCCATCTTTAGAATCAATGTAATATGGGTCTCCCTTCTGCGTGGTGCATTCTTGCATCCTACACCCCCACACACTTGGGGAGTGCAGGCTGATTTCCACACACCAACCATCTCCTGCTTCCACCAACAAAGCAGTTCTTCAGCCAGCCACTTACCCTCTGGAATTCTGGGACCCCATGTTATAGTAGGGAATCCATACCTCAGTGGCTTCGTGCAAGCTCATCTCTCTGGAATTCCTCACCTCCCAGGAAGGCAGACATGAAACCTCTTCAGCAAACCTTCCATCCTCTGTACATATCAAGCCCAGTCTAATAGCGTTCATCGGCCTACAGGTCTGGAGCTCACAGAAATGGTAATCAAACATTTCTTTTGTACATTCATTTGATATAGCACCTCTATTCAGCTTACCTTCATATCCAGTTTCTATCCAACTGATGTCTAGGTCAAACTGAAGTGGAAACAGTGCAATTTTAACACTCCCATATGGCAAGTTAGTGCCTAAGCCCAGAACTAAGAGTTGGGATGGCTAGGTGGCCCAAAAGGTCTTCCTGGTGTCTTTCATTTTTGTTTCCTTCACAGAAGCTAATACCTACCCTTCTTTTCCTACCTCATAACAGCCTTGTAAATCAAATGGCGGTAAACAGACCCTTTTTTTGTTCTTTGGTAGGAAAGTGGCATCTTTGTATAGAATTCTGTGAAAGCTTTTCTAATATTATTGATATTTATATGATTCTGATTATGCTTTAACTGAGAAAATGTGCCCTAAAAAAATGAAAACTATCTAAGATAATTGTTCAAGATGGCATCCTCTGCCCACTCATTGTTTCCCCTATTTCCCAGACACCTCAAAAAATAAAAGTACAGGAATACAATAGGGAATGAAGTCACAAAAGAGACAAAACACAGAGGCTAGGCGCAGTGGCTCACACCTGTAATCCCAGCACTTTAGGCTGGGGGGGAGGGGCAGATCATGAGGTCAGGAGTTCGAGACCAGCCTGACCAACATGGTGAAACCCTGTCTCTACTAAAATACAAAAAATTAGCCAGGTGTGGTGGCACGTACCTGTAATCCCAGCTACTCAGGAGGCTGAGGCAGGAGCATTGCTTGAACCCAGGAGGCAGAGGTTGCAGTGAGTCGAGATTGTGTCATTGCACTCCAACCTGGGCAACAGAGCAAGCCTCCTTCTCAAAAAAAAGAGAGAGAGAGAGAGACGAAACCACAGAGACCAGGGTTTGAGTGTCTCCAACAAGCAAGCCAAGTGAAGAATTTCTAGAAAGTAGAGTGACAAGCAATTAAAATATAGGAGTGTTGTCTTTTGAGGATGAGCTGTCTGGATTTTGGAGGTGGGTCAGCTGTCTTCTGTGAATTCCTGAACACTGAACAGGCCCAAGGGTCAGAGCCGAGCTTGAGGGGGTGGGGCTGGGGAGAGATGGGCTGAAGATAGAGGGATTACTTGAAAGTCAGTGTTCAAGACAATTCTAAGTTGGCACCCCCTGACAAACATCTCTCCTACCAAAATGGTGACCCTGTAGCCAGTGCTTACTCTAAGAGGTGTTCTCTTGAAGAAACTTCAAGACTTCTGTTATAGATGCTGGTTTACATTAGATAGTACAGGTGTATGGAGTGGTAAGGAAGTTGGGACTGCTCCTCCAACCCCCACCACTCATTCTGAAGGAAGACTGCCAGTCTGAATGCCCTGCCTTCCCCTCCAGAAATTCTAACTCAAGAATGCACAGTGGCAAATATTGCCCTTGATACTGTGGAAAGAAGCTGTCACTGGGTTTTTCTTTCTCAAATATGATAAATTATCAAAGATTACTGAGGAATTGGAAAGAATTAGTGGCATGAAAAAGAGAGACCAAAATGGAAAATTGATGTAGAAAAGGGAAGTCAGTATTTATTTCTCTTTAGAATAAGAAATACACACACACAGTCACACACACACAGATATATGAACACACACACACATGCACACACACACACACACACACACACACACAAAGGCATTCATCATTCAGGTCTTAAGCTCAGCTGTTTAGAAGCAGATAATGCCACAGTTTTTTCTATGGCTGAGTCAGGGTCTTAGTCTTTTTGGGTTGCTATAAAAAATATCATAAATTGTGTAACTTACAAACAACAGAGATTTATTTCTCGTAGTTCTGGAGGCTGGAAAGTCCAAAACCAAGGTGGTGGCAGATTCATTGTCCCATGAGGGCCCACTTTTCGGCTCATTGGTGGCCCCTTCTTGCTGTGTCCTCACCTGGCTCTCTCTGGGGTGTAAGGGCACTAATCCCACTCATGACAGGTCCACCCTCATGACCTCATCACCTCCCACAGGCCCCACCTCCTAACACCATCACATTGGGTGTTAGCTTTCAACATAAGAACTGGGGGGCGAGGAGAGCACAAACATTTAGACCCTAGTAGTCAGTTCGCTTGTTGTTATTCACATGACCAAAAACAGTCCCCTTCCCCCAACTTGGAAGCTTTTCTCAGATATGTAATATTTACTGTATGTAGTCAAAACAAATTGACTTTCTGTACTAGAAAGCATCACTAACATCACTAGGGTACCATACCAGTTGGTGGTTTAACAGTATATTCTCTGGATAATGACAACATTTGAAAAAGGAGATGGGGCCGGGCGCGGTGGCTCAAGCCTGTAATCCCAGCACTTTGGGAGGCCGAGACGGGCGGATCACGAGGTCAGGAGATCGAGACCATCCTGGCTAACACGGTGAAACCCCGTCTCTACTAAAAATACAAAAAACTAGCCGGGCGAGGTGGCGGGCGCCTGTAGTCCCAGCTACTCGGGAGGCTGAGGCAGGAGAATGGCGTAAACCCGGGAGGCGGAGCTTGCAGTGAGCTGAGATCCGGCCACTGCACTCCAGCCTGGGCGACAGAGCGAGACTCTGTCTGAAAAAAAAAAAAAAAAAAAAAGAAAAAGGAGATGGGAGAATTTTAGCTATAGATTGGTTTCATCAGTTTTGTATTCAATTAGAAAATTAATGTTTTAATGAATACAACTGCTATTCAAATGATCATTATATGTACATAACCCAATACATAATTGAACTTTAAAATCTAAGTGCACACACACATATTAAAACTTTTGAGAGGAAAAGAATCAAAGGAAAATTTTAATTCTCCTTAGAACTGTTTATTACACAACAGACTTCCTCTCTTCTCCAACTCTTTTTATATGTGCTGAATATTATGTTGAATAAAATAATAAAAATTAATAAAATATTGATATAGGGAGGTTATAAAATGTAAGTACAGAGAATTACCGATCTGTGAGGCCGTTTGTCATTTCCTTCCTTTAAATGATGCTGAGAGTTAGGGTGTCTTTTTCTTCTGGAGTTATGACAGAGGTCACTCTGTGAGTGTTGGTGAAAGATACAAAGCAGTAGAAAAATGATATGGGGAGAGTACATTTTAAATTTGCATTTTAGAAGCTAAATGTCTGATTGTTTAAAGGGAATTTGTGCAGCCTACCTATGACGTATCTTACACAATCTGAGGAAAAAGGCCTCTGTTTAGGGTGTTGAGATGTAAAACATCTTAGTTTACATGTTTTTCAAAATATTTGAACCCATTTACAAAGATAACTGCATGTTTAATCCTATTCTTGCCTGTTAAGCTTATTCTTGTTCATACTTGAAAAGTTCATCTGTACCCCGTTGATGGGCAGAAGCCACATAATCAGAAATGAACAGTTAGCTTAGTTCCCACAGCAGTCAGCACTATGGAAAGCAGAATGGAGACTTCTGGGCTCCCTGAAGCTTCAGCCCACAGGTCTGGCCTGCTTTGCATCTTGATGTAACAACAACAACAACAAAAGTAGATTGGGAGCGCCTTGTTCTGGATTTTTTCCATGGAAATATTCATCATGATCCATAATAATGAGGTCTGGAAGCCAGACTCCAGATGCACTGTTGGAAAATTGCTCTGATGGGGTATTGAAACGCAGCTGTTGAGAAATAAAATGCCACTCACTGGTAAGGAAGAATATCTGTGTGAATATGGCCATTAAAACTCTGGTAAGTGACTCGTTAATAAAGTACCAAGTCATAGATTGCCCTGCATCTGTAGTTCATCAGGACAATCAGAAGTTTGTGGTGATGAAGACTCTGGGTCCACTCCTCCCAGTAACTACCAAAAGCTACTCCCAGGGACGGGAAGTAGTTTGAAACAAATCTTAAATACAAGGCTTCTCTCAGGTAAAAATTAACCTTCACAGATTAAATTTCTTTACATGCTTATGTCAAAAGACTTCTGTTATAAGTCTGAAGTCAAATCATGTTGCTCTTCTGTACAAAGATACTACAAATTCCAAATTTTGATCACTCCATAATTTCCTATTCTACCTGGTCTCAGCTGAGAAGGGTTTAGGGTACCTGGGTAGAGTCTTTCTAGGGGTCTTTTCCGTATCTTCAGTCAGGACTGTCTCTCACTCGAAGGGTATGGTTACAGTAGTTCTTTATAGCAAGAGTTCACAAGACACACATGGTTGTCACAGCACTGACCCCACCCTCCTCAGACATCACACTTGATCCAGCCCAGAGACCTGCAGAAGGAAAGGGAAAAGGCAGAGGCAGGAAATGTCCTGCCATCTATGCCTGGCCACAACCTGTGACCTCCCAGGGACTTCCCAGCAGGAGGCATGCTAGGATCGTGCCCCTAGGTGTAGCATGCTAGGGGCAAAAAGCAGCCTCTACTTTTAAAGATACCTGCAAACTTCCGACACTAAAACCTCATCTAAGAAGAGGTTCCTTCCTTCCCTCACTTTCAGGAATTGATATTTCTGGGGATATTCTGAAGCTCCAGCCTTAAAGGGTCTGTTGAGGACCAAACCTTGACACATGCTCCTCAAGATGGAGCCATCTAGCCCCACATCTACTAGTTTGACCCCTAGCCATCCAGAGCTTGGATGCTTCTTGGAGACACCTGGAGAATGTTTGAGCTGTTCCATGCCCTGGGCCCCTCCCCTGAGGTCCTGGTCTGGAGTGCACCCACAGCATTGTTCCTCTTTAAAAAGTCTCCCAGACAAATGCCATGCATGTTCTTTCAGGGTTGAGAGGCCCTGAGCTATCCTTACATATGTGTGTATTGTGGCAATGCAGGGAACCTAGATACTTGCCTCTGCAGAATCACCCAAGAAACACCATAATCATAGCAAAAATGTTCCAGCCCACCCATGTCTAAAAAATCCACCCTGACCCAGACATGGTGGTCAGTCCCCTGTAGTCCCAGCTACGGGAGAGACTGAAGTGTGAGAATCACTTGAGCTCAGGAGTTTGAGACCAGCTTGGACAACGTAGTGAGAAGCCTGTTTTCCTAACAGTTTGGGAATAAATGCTTGTGGTTAAAAAGAAAGTACAGGAACAAGGGGCAACAATGTACTGTCTTAAAAAAAGTCCACCCTGAAAATGGAAAGATGCTCTTTCCCCACTAGAAGTGACTCTTGCCCCAGCTATCCTGCTCATTAAGGCCTTTGAAGTCCCCCTGGTGTGGGGCCTGGCCAACTGTAGCTAAGATCAGTTGCTCTGCAGCAGCTGATAGAATGGTCACAGTTGTCATGGCCAGCACATCTTGTGCTTGCAGAGCCCAGGCTCATGAGCACCTGCATTGCTAGTGTCTAGCTATACTCTTGACCTGTGCCTTTCTTGAGGCCACTTGTGTTTGCCTAACAAAGCAGGGGTGCTGGGCACAGTGGATCACACTCATAATCCTAGCACTGAGGCAGGAGAGACCATGGCATTGATGGTCTGTCTCCGGGACTCCTAGTGACCAGGTATGTATTCATAGCTAGACAAATATGTCCTAGCTTCTCAAAGGGTGGTCCGTGGACCAGCAGCGCCAGCATTGCCTGAGAACTTGCTGGAAATGAAGAACCTCAGGCCCTTCCTCAAACCCATTGAGCCAGAACCTGCATTCCAATTAGGGCATTGATATGCATGTGGCATTTTGAAAAACACCAGAATACATGGCTAGTAAATTTGGTGCTACTTCCTATTTCCCGTGAGATAGGAAACCCAAAACAGATATTGGTTACACGTGTCAAACCATCCCTGTGTACTTCGTATGTTTCACTATTACCAATACTAGCTTAGCCATAGGTTCCTACTGGTTCTTCATTAAGTTGGAGCCGTGCATGAGGGGTGGGGTATTACATTCCATCCATTTCACTAGAGAGGAAGAACAACCGTCCACTGAAAGTAAAAACGCAAAGCTTGATACAGGACGTCACATTACTCATTATACTCCGTTACCACTATCATTATGTTCCAGATGCCTGCCTGTCGCAAAAAGAACTGAACAAAAGAAGCCTGTTTCCCTAACCGTTTGGGAATAAATGCTTGTGGTTAAAAAGAAAGTTCAGGAACAAAGGGCATATACTTTTATAGGGATGAGATCACATGGACATGCTTACCATGATGTCCTGGGCAGTGATTTTGGCTTTTAAATTATTTTTGCTGGAAAGGATTTGAGTCCCAACAGTTGATAGTGTTCATTTTGTAAAAGGTGTGATGAGGTTTAATCATGACAATAAATTGTATTGGAAAACTTCATCAGGAAAGTCACAGGAACAAATTCTGTGTTTTGTACGCTGCCAGAGACTGCATAGTATTCAAGCTATTAGTGATAGCAGCAAAGCTGTACTAAGTTAGTACAATATAAGAAAATCTAGCATTTATGAAATATGATGAAGAGAATTTTTTTCTTTCCAAAAACAGATTTATAATAGGATCATTTTATATTATCGGATGGCCTGTTACACTGAAATTATTTGTTTCAGTGCAATTTTATCTTCGAAATCATGTGAATTAATAATGCTCCTTCCAAACCTAAGTCTGAAATACGGCTCTTAACCTATATGAGAAATGTGTCCTTATATCTTTACATTGATAACAACATGATATAAGATGTCAAATGAATTACAACAAATTAGTGATCATTTGCAAATGAAATTCAGTTGATAGGCTTGATTCAGAATACATAGGGAAATATTTTGGGGTCCTTGAAATAGCAGGTTTAATTTTTGAATTAACATAGGAGTAGGAAGGATATTTTGGAGTTTTGGGTCAAAAGCAAAAATCAAGAATAAAATAAGTCAGTCTCAGTAAACAGAGTTCAGAAGGAAGAATGTGAATGTGCCCAGTTCCTCATGGATACTCCCGAAGTAGCATTTGAGGCACACCTTTCTTGATGTGCCTTCTTTGAGATAAGTTTTATCATGATGAGGTATTCCTCAGATCTAAGATGTAATATTTGCACACCTCTCAACAATTTACCTAGTACACATTTCTGAGATAATGTTAACCAAAGTTAAGTTAATTTTTGTATATCTCAAAGTGTTTATATGCTGATACCACTTTTTCCCCCTGAAGTTTTATGATAACAGGTATCAAGCCAAACATTTTAAGAGGTTCAAAGTCCAGAAAAGAGCTATTTCAAAGCCATCAACTATCACAGAGTACAGGCTGACTACACTACCTGCAAAGCCATGTTGCCTAGCGATGCTGACCTGTCATCATGGGCCATACCCCTAAAATCAGGGTGTCCACAAAGGAACAACAGCAGTGTAGATTTCCAAGGGAAAAACTGGCGTCTAGTCCAGGCCCCACCCTTCTCTATAGAAGTTCCCTTTTGCCCTTCAAAGTTGTAGTTTCATTAATAATTAGCAACGCATTAACTGATTACACAATTTTTAAAACCTCAATTTTGCTTTGGACTTCTCTTCATATCATCAGAAATTTACTTTTTTTCTCCGTACAACAGCACTTTATCTCATAATGAAAGAACTGTTCACAAACACATTAAGCCTGCTCGCTCTGGCCATGTGAATACTATGTCGTTTAGATCCTTCTTTTTCTCCCTCCATCTCTTTGCAAATGAGCATTTGAAACTGAGTGCTAAATTTGAAGAGACCAGTTAAATGGCAGTATGTCCTTATAAACTATATTGATACTGCAAAATGAAAACATGCAAAAATATATTTCTTTGTAAAGGCAGGTGAATTTGCATTAAATTAGAGAGTCACAAATGATAGAGTATATAAATAAAATAATATGAATTCCAATTAAAAAAAAACAGCATGGACCTGTTTTATTAATGTCGTAAAGTAATTGGCATCACCTGTATTAAGTGGAATTGTTTGAATAAAGCAACAAATGATAAATGGAAGGTGTAACACATTAGATGCTTATTTTTTGAAAATAAATATGCCCATCTCTTCTTTTTCTCCTTTATTTGGGACAGGATGGCTGATGGTGTGATCCCTGCATTAGAACCAGGAGGCTTGGGGGTGCCCATTAAAATGTACATTGATGCATCCCCACGTGGCTGACCTAATCGGAATCTCTTGGGGGTTGTATTCAGAAGTCAGCATCTTCAGCAAGTTTTGTAGACGATTCTTTGAGGAATAAACTAAGATTTGAGAATTAATCCTATTCTAAGGAATGAAAATTGAAATGCCAAAAAAAAAAAAAAAAAAACCCAAGTAATTGGAGCTGAATTTTCAGCTATGCAGTTCTCCCAAGGTTGTGTGATCTCCCATTGAATGCTGCAAATCCTTCTGATAAAAATGTGTTTGCCATGAAATTTCAAAATTTTGAAATTTTGAGTTAAAAAAATCATTTTGTTCGTACAAGCAATTGTAGTATGTACTCATAAAAATTTCATATACTTACTGGTGTTTCTTTTAAAGTCAATATTGTTTCAGTACACATAAAATCACTTCTCTGTATATTCTGAAATCCTGGAGGGACGCTTCGTGTCTGCTGCTGGTTCCCTCTGCCTGAGAACCATACAGCTCTTTCTCTAGTGAGGCTCATTCTCTTACTGTCTGCAGCTCTCTGCTAAAATGTCAGATGCTCAGAAAGAACTTTCTTGATCCCCCATCCAAGCACCACAACCTCCTGACACTTTGTCTGTCTTCTCACTGCCCTGCCTCATTTTTCTTCAACACCTTTACCTCCATCCTCCTGCATGTAATAACTTATTTTCAAAGCCAGGGACCTTGTCTGTCTTGAGCACTAGGACATCCTCAACTCCTGGAGGTTCCCAGGCACTCGGGGAATGTGTTGAATGAATATATACATCCATAGGGATTAACTAGTACTTATAAATGATAGATGTAAAATCTAGTACATGGAAATTTAGTTGCAAATCATTGCAAAAATAATAAATACATTGTTTTGTTGGCCAAATGAAAACAGAGCCTTGTTGACCCAAGGAAAACATGGTGTGAAACAGGAACAGGCAAGACACAAGGCTGTGAGCCATATGTAGCCCTTTTCAGCTGTGCAATTTCTGGGCAATTTCTGTGCCCATTAAATTAATTATTTTCTGTGTCAAGAACCCCCTGAGATCTGTCACTGGCTTCCTACTGAATTAGCAGGTGTTTGTTATTTTCAATTTGGAGATTTAATTATGCCCTCTTCCTTTCTAAAAAGGATGCCACCTTTTTGTGGTCATTTCGGTGTTTTCTTTCCTTAGGAACTTCATTCATTCCTGCATTATTTTTAAAATAATCCATTAGAAAGCACACATATTTTTAAGAAAAGATAAAACTATAACATTCACATTTTGCAATAATGCTTCACGAAATTATCTGAAAAATGACTGTTATTTAGATTATTTCAAATTGAAATCTTCAAGTTGTTTTTGAAATTTGGATAGTTTATGGTAAGAGCTATTCAACTATTTTGTTAAATCAAAAGATATATTTGCATGCATGCGATGACATAATTTATTGATTCAAAGATTCAGTGGCTTGAGGACACCTATTTTGATGTTGCTTTATCAATTGCACAGCACTTTCACACTTAATCTCTCTCATCTGATCCTCCAACAATACCACTTATATTATTATCTCTGTTTTTACACTTGAGGAAACCAAGGATCAAAGAGTTTGGTGAGTTTCCTGGGTTTATCCAGCTAGTTAGAGACAGATCTGGGACAGAATTCACATATTCTTATTTCGAGTTCTTTGGGCAAAAGTGACACAGGAAACAGCAGTAAAATTACTACTTTAAATACGATTTCTGTTTCCCTCAAGCTGTTGAACACCAACACCCCAAGGCCACCTTTCACGTGTAGAATTTGAGGCTGAGCCATGTTGTCACGATTCCTCATGGTAGTTGTACATGGAAATGAGAACCAAGGAATAAATGTGTCAACATAGAAGCAGGCGATGTCTGAGGTCTTGTGCCCCTTCATTCTCCAGTGGTCCCTTCTGCCCACCTCGCTGAGTCCCTGGAGTCCATACCTCCCTCCCTGCCACAGGACTGAACCCTTTCCTGTCTGCCCCGACACCAACCCCACAGCCAAGTGGTCAGTAGTCATGTAGGTTCTGAGCTGTGTAAGCATCCATTCAGGTCATCCATTCAACACCTGTTGCTGTGGGGAAGAGGAGATGGCTGTGAGGTGCCATGACAGGACATGTAGTATCTTAGACAGCAAATGCCTCAGGCTTAGTCCTAGATCAGCTTGAAAGCCCTTCCCAGTTTTGGGGGGGCTCTCAACCTATAGGAGCAGCAACCACCACAGAATATATGTAGGGAAATTCCAATACCCGTTAGCCCTCCTGCATCATGAAATCTTCCTTAGCCTGTAAGCCGAGTACCCATGTTTCAGCTGTGAGTCTTCAGGCTCACTTTCAGAAATGCATGTATATGAAAAACTGCCAGTGCCTGAGCTTTCTAGGCCCCAATTTTGTCCTGTGAAGAGAAGAAATAGGAAGAGCAAAACCCTATTATAAAATTGAGACATCAATGCTGGATGATGTAGGAATTGTTGCAGTAGTTGATCAAATGCTTTATAGACACAGGTATTATGATTGCATGACATGATGTCTGTCATGGCAGGGGAAACCATCAGGGCAGTTGGTCTGGTCTGTGGTTCTACTTCCCCTTTTCTCTTTGGCTCATCCATGTTTTGGTTGCACTTTGCCATCTTGCAGGGTCTTGGTCAAGGCCAGGTTCCCAGGATTGTTCTCCACCAGCATAATGGGCAAGAACATCTGGCCTTGACATCTGTAACATTTTAGACAAAGTTGAATTTTCTCCAGCATTTTTTCTTGTGATAATAACAGAGTTCCAGTGCCTGGCAAAGACGTAAATTCCCATGAATGACGTTTTGAGTCCAGTGTGATGCTTGAGATTCACTTTCAAGTAGACCATAATGATGAAAGAAAATTGCTACTAAACAAAAGGACATTTTAGTTGAATCAGCAAATATATACACCATCTAATGACATTTTGTAGCAGATTCCCAGAAAACATTGTGTGAGAATTTTTTCCTTGAAATGGCCCCAAATAAAGTAGGCCTTGTTCGTATGCATCTAACATGTTCTTTCTTGAATACGGGTGGTAGAACACATGAATTTCAGCAGTGACATCTTTAACCTTTGTTTCCTTGGCTCTTTTTTTTCCCCTAGTTCTCTGTGTCTCTCTTGCCAATAACTGTGCCCACCCTTGAGCAATCGAAACTTGATCACAGTGGATAAAAAGAAGTGTAAATCATGTTCTTTTTAAAATGCCTTATCTGATTCAGAACTATGCATAATGCTTACATATGTAACTGTATTTTGCACAAGCATTTACACAGGGAAACACTATGGGCTTATAGTTTTACTCAGAGCACTCTAATACGTAAAAAAGTATAGTGTCCTATTCAGATAGTTAATTTGATTATTATATTTGTAATAATATCAGCACATCAAAAGATGGATATCCACATAGATAGACTTTACTTAAAGATTCTTCCTCCTTGCCTAGCTCCCTTGGTCATCAATTTGATTAATGGCACTCATGAAAATTTCTGAATGCCAAATAAATGCATGTAATAAGAAGATTTTTACATATACCCTAAGACCATGTTACCAGTTAAAAGTTCAGCAGATCCTCTCATTGGTCATCATTGGATGTTTTTTGATGCTTAGAATAAAGGAGTAATGATAAAGTAACAACTCTAAATGTACCAATGATGGATAATTTTTATTTATCTCTGCATTTGGATGTGATGACTGTTTTTGTTTTTTTTTTAATTTTTACATTTTTAAATCCTTAGCAATATTTTCAAAACCTTCAGGAATAAGAATTGCCAACAGGAACGCAAAGTATATTGTACTTAAATATATTCCTGGAAAATATAAGCTTGAGATAATATTCAGAGTGATGTTGGCATTTGATAAATCAGATGCAGTGAACCTAATTATGCAAAACAGTTATTTTGAATCTATCATTCATCGGAGCGCTATCTAAATCGGAATTTAATTACCAGCAAAGAGAAAAGTAAGGAACTTGCCTGCCCTGTCCCTTTCTCCTCCTCAGAATACTCAGTGGTTTTTGTTAACACTGAATTCTTAGGGTTCTCACCACTTCTCCAATTATTCAGAAACGCTGTTTTCTGTGTACTTAAAGTAGCCCATGTTAAATATACCAGTAAAACATTTTTCTATTGGCAATTTAAAAAACTACAATGGCTTTTTTCCTCAAATATTCTAGACAAGAATATTACAATTTTGAGTTTATATGTTCCTGCTGAAACAGACCTAACAGCGAGCATTTGAAACTTTGGCTTCGAAGTGCTCCCTGAGGAAGGCAAAATGGAAGGAAAGCTGTGGAGATATGGCCAAGATCGAGGAATCCCAGCACCCTGACATGTTAATCCAGAATGGAGAGGCTGAACTAGGGCTGCTGAAAGACAGTTGCCGGTTAAATCCCAGTGCTCCATGTGGGGATTAGTTGTAGGATGTAGCTGAAGGCTCATTCCCCAAATCAGCCGTTGTCTCCTTTGGTTCCTGTCTGTGTTCTGTATTCAGCATGGAAGACGCCACTTCCCCTTGATGCCCCAAGGCCATCTCATTGCCCCAATGCAAATAATTCCCCTGATGTTTCTGCTCCAGTGGTTCTGACTGTACCTCAGATAAAATATTGGCGCTCAGTCAGCGTCCTCTTTCCTGTCTGTCAAGCCAGCCTCTTCGCCCACCCTAAAGTCTTATTTCCTGATGTACAGAGGCTTCCTTTCTTCCAAGACCTTCTCATGGTTCTCTGGTCCATAGCATTGCCTCACATCAGCACCTCTTCCCATACCATGCAATGAAGTAACACAAATAAGGATTTATAAATACTACAAAGTGATGTGTAGCCGCAATTTATACATTAAACCAGTTAGTGGCAATCATTCCTAACTTTTTCAGAGAGAGGCAGGCTAAATGTAAATGCTTCAACTGAAGAGGGTCAGAGTAAAGGAAAATATAACTTGAAACCTTTTTCTTTAATATCTGCTTCTCTCGGGGATTTAAGCTGTTGTAAGTTCAAACATTTTGGTTTATCCTTTTCCCGGGGAAATACTGCTGATGGGAATAAATTCTAGTTCATTTTTTAGGAACAACATCAAGATGGCTTTGCCATTGTAGCTCATCGTTTAAAATGATTTCTATTGTACGATTTAAGCTGCAAGGACTATGGGCTAATAAGAGATTTTTAGGATTAACTATCTACCTGATTCCTTTAGTGAAGAACCTAGCTACATTCGTTAAGTTTTGAGAAAAATAACATTTCACCGGTCTTGTTCCATGTGGGTTTATCTCAGAAACATCATTTTTAGAATGAGATCATGTTTGGTCGCGAAGCCAGGCAGCTGGGTGATGCCGATAAGCTGATTAGATTGACGTATTGCTGCCATTTCATGTTATTCATTTGATTTCCTGAGAATTTCAACAATTTTGTCCAAAAAATTTGAATATGTCTTTGATTAATCAAGTTCTGTGTGGAGGTTGCCTGAGCCTTGATGCCTCTCTGTTAATTTATTTCAGCTGGGTCTCGAGCCTCATATAGCAGCCAGCATGGGCACCTGGGCCCGGAGCTGCGGGCCCTGCAGTCCCCAGAACACCACATAGATCCCATCTACGAAGACCGCGTCTATCAGAAGCCCCCTATGAGGAGTCTCAGCCAGAGCCAGGGGGACCCTCTGCCGCCAGCACACACCGGCACCTACCGCACGAGCACAGGTGTGTAATCAGGACCCCACTGGGTGGCCTGTCCACAGGGGGTGGGCTCTGCGTGGGAGCTTCAGTAACACTCCCAAATGAAAGGTGTGTGTCTGTGTGTCTACTGGCCCCACAAGCACTGTGACCTGCTTCTGTCAATGTCTGTAATGATAATGGTGGAAACAGAGTATGACTTTAATTCAGGCTACCTTGTTATAATCTGAACGAAAGGAGGCAAATGGCGATTGTAAGCTCATTTTGTCAAAGAGAAAAATTGAAAGAAGCAATACTAATGTTTATCAGATCATTATTCACTTATTTAATGAATATAAGTACCCCGAGGACATAGTCATTCGTAGGACATGAAAGACATATGCTTGATGATGGTAAGAGTTTTTTTTTCATGATATTGTCTACCTATTTGACAAGCTTGGAACAAAAACATATTTGCTAAACATGTAGCATATTTTGAAAGGCAGACAATTTATTTCATACATACTAATAGATTGAATCACAGAATTATTGTGTGAAAGTTGGATGTTGGCAATTGCAAATGGTTCAATCAATTATATAGCTCTCCTAGATTAAATATATATTTTCAATTGAATACAGCCACAGGTCACATGACAAAACACAAGTGTTTTCCAGTATCTGGAGCCATTGGCAACATAATCTGTCAAATGTCATAATTAGATTGCTAGATAACACTTATCTTAACTCTAAAATCGATGTAATTAAAAACAGGTTGAGAATTGCATTTATTATCAAGCTGCACATTGCTAAGTAAACTGGAATGACTGTGTTGCTGGTCTGCAGACAGTACAGCTCTCTCCTTCTTTCCTAATGATATGTCTGAGCGCCAGCAGAGACTGAGGCTGGCAGAGCTGGCTCTCTGCTTCGGAACCTGGCACACAGATCTCTACATCCTCAGACTATTGGAATTTCTAGTGACCGCTAAGTAGAGCATGGCAATTTTCTTAAACTGCATTATGATGCTAAATTACATGCTTTGAAATCAAGGCGAGCCAAGCTGCTTTTATAGTTGATTATTGATATTTACATTACAGTATTTCACTGAATCATAGGGAGAAAGGCACAAAATACTCTTTATTTTATTTTTGACATCATAAATGCCACCCCATATTAATAATACATCTCTTGGATTTGATGGAAAAGAATGCCCATTTATTCTTCTGTCAGATTTTTTTTCACCTTCAGCCTGTTAGATCCACTCCTGCCTGGAGGTGGGTTACTTTAGCATTTAGTTTTGCATGTTATTAAGTGAGGTAATTTTATTTTTATGCACATCTTATAAAAGAAGAAGATAACCACAGTGACATTCAATATCTAATTTGAATAAAAACTGACAACAAAAGAGATTATATTGATTCTCTCTTCCATATTCATATGCTCTTAGAATTATCCCTTATTAATAAACTTCCAGGAACTTAATGAAAAATTAGCTACATAAGAAAAAAGAAAAACCTTAATTCATCTATATCACATTAAACACAGGGAAGATATCCACACTTAAAAAAAAAAATTCTAGTGTGATAGTGTTTTCTCTGAGTCAGCGTCAACGAACAATGACCCATGGACCAGTTGTAGGTCACCATCTGTTTTAGTAGTGCCCATGAGCTAAGAATGATGATTGCATTTTTAAATGGTTGGGGAGGGAAATCAAAAGATGATTAATGTTCTGTAATATGTTAAAATTATATGAAATTCAAACTTCAGTATCCATCAATAAAGTTATTGGGATGCAGCCATACCCATTCATTTATTTATCATCCACGGTGGCTTGGGCCCTGCAGGGGCAGAGTGAAGTGCCTGTGACAGAGACCATATGGTTGGCAAAACCAAGAATATTTGCTATCTGGCCCTTGACAGGAAAAATTTGCTGTCCCCTGCTCCAAGCCATCAATGGAGAGCTATCCAGAATGAACAAGTGTTTTTTTCCTACCGCCTATGAGGAAGGCAATAGTACCATCTAACTGCTTCAAAGGTGAAACCCATTTGCTGGGGGCTTTTCCTGGTAATAGCTGTGGCAGAGATGTGCTACGATTGTGACATTCAGATGTTCAAGACCCCAACCCAGCCTGCACTTTTGAACTTAAGGCAATTTTGAGAAAACATGCTGATTGACATAATACAATGGAAATTTCCAGAAGTGCCTGGATGACCTCTTAGGACCACAAGTGGAGGAGGAGAAGCTCCTCTCTCCAGCTCCTAAGCATAAAGCCACAAACTCTCTCTTCCCTGCATCCACCAAGGTTACCCCTGTGTCTGTACCTGATTCATATAATTTCATGTCTTCACATTTTCACAGCCACAGAAACTGTATCACAACCTGAATGTATGAGACGGTGCCTTTAATATGTGTATATGTCTTTTTATTTGGATATTAAAGACATCATATATATTAAATTCTGTCTAGTATAACACCCATAAAAATGGAGATTACAAAGAAGTAAAGATTAAATATAGTTATCCAGTAGCCATAAAAAAACATTCTAAGTTTGCTTTCCAAGTATCTTTGTGGGGGTCATCTGTGTTGTACATACCCCCACCCTGGAGACCACTGATACAGACCTCTAAGAGGCTTGCAGGCCTAAAGCAGATACCCTAATTCCTTCAAAGAAGAGGACAGGTTCTTATGAGGCCTACCAGACTTAAAATGTTCATGTCCTCTGGCTCTTAGCTCAGATGGGTGGCTGAGGGGACTGGAGCAACTGGTCTTATCTTTCTGCCCTTAAGAATAGACCACCAGCTGGAGGTCTTTCAGCACAATTCATAAAGCATTTCCAGATGATACTGCAAGAGAAGTGGGGCAGGAAGATCGAAGGCCAGTTGCTTCCCTTCAAGGGGTCAACACTTGGGAATGAAGAAAAGTAGACATGCCTCAACAATTAGGGAATTATTAGATGGTGTCATAGAAACAAGCATGCAAGGCTGGACAAACAATGGCAAGATGAAGAAGAAAGGGCTGGAGGAGAGATGGAAAAAGATGGTGGTAGGTGGAGCCTAAAAGGAGAAGCTAACTGAGAAATCCCCTTTGGTGGGGACACATGTAGCTTGTAAGTGCTTCCGGGGAGTGTGCCAAATGCTTTGGGTATTTTACCAACCCCCAGAACAGTCCTTGGAAGGAGATGCTGTTACGATGCTCAACGCTTGCTTTTTGGATCAGAAAACCAAGGCACAGAGATGTTGAGTAATACGCCAAGGTCACACAGGTTGTGTGGAACCAGCCTTTAAACCTTCATAGAGGCTGGGCATAGTGGCTCACACCTATCATTTGAACACTTTAGGACGCCTAGATGAGAGAATTGCTTGAGCCTAGGAGTTCAAGACCAGACTGGGCAACATAGTCAGACCCCATCTCTATTAAAAATAAACAAATAGGCCAGGTGCAGTAGCTCCCACTTGTCATCCCAGCACTTTAGGAGGCCAAGGCGGGTGGATCACTTGAGGTCAGGAGTTTGAGATCAGCTTGGCCAACATGGTGAAACCCCGTCTCTACTAAAAATACAAAAATTAGCCAGGCATGATGGCAGGCACCAGTAATCCCAGCTACTCAGGATGCTGAGGCAGGAGAATCGCTTGAAGCCGGGAGGTGGAGGTTGCAGTGGGCCAAGATCACGCCACTGCACTCCAGCCTGGGCAACAAGAGCAAAACTCCATCTAAATAAATAAATAAATAAACAAACATTCATACTTAGGCAGTCTTACCCTAGATCCGGGGCTTCGTTGACTGCATTTGTAAAAATCATCATTTAAAAACAAAATAGATAGACATTTATTTTCATCTGTGGAGCTTAATGGTCTTCTATATCTTGTTAAATAATATCTGTTGAAGATACTCTGTGTGCTAGATATACTGGCAGATTCAAAGAGGTTTAAAATCTACTCCTTGTCCTTAAGCATGTTCAATTTTGTTTCAGATAAAGACATAAACATCTGAAAAATTAACCAATATTGGAAGGTAATATACAGGCTACGTGCTATTTCGAAAAAACCCGAAGACATTGAAATGAGAGATTGAGTTGCCCCTCACTCTTCTGCTCATGTCCCCGCTAAAGTGGCCTTCCTCTCATTTATGGGTAGCAAGTGGGGGCATGGAAAGGTATGGATGTGAATGGAATCACACCAAGGGAAAGTATGAGTGTGATCACTCCTCATTCAGTGCTACAGCTGTCCTCTCTACCGGCTCCGGTTCATGGGCGTGACTCTGGCTCTGGTGGCCAATCTACTTTTTCTGCCCTGCTCTGCCCCATGCTGACCTCACCCCTGGGCTTTCCTTACTCAAAACACCACTAAGGTTATCCTGAGTAAGAGACCATTCTAGGGCTGAGAGATAGGCAGGGAGATGACTGCACAGAGAAGACCAGAAAAAAACTTCAGACATTCAAGATAAGACATGTTAGATCCCTTAACTTTCCCACCAAAGGGGATTTCTTAATTAGCTTTTCCCCTAAGATTTCACCTACCGCCATCTTTTCCCATCTCTCCTCTAGACCTTCCTTCTTCATCTCTCCTTTCTTCTTAGCTGTCATAAGTAATCCATCCACGCCTGTTACTTTATTATGAAGACGAATTTAAATCTTGGGTAGCAGCTCAGATGAGGATTACTGTCTACCTTTTCATAGTCAAACAGGTCCTCCAGGCTTTCCTAACCCAAAAAGCTACGTAGCCATAATGTTAGAGACCTCCTAAGCATGAATATAGGAACATCTATGTAATGTTCAAGGAGCAGGGTGCCCAAGTCCTACTCCACACCTCTCCTGTACTCCCGGCTTGTGGATGGTGACAGAAACAAATTTCACTATTGACACAGGACATAAATAGGATTTCATGAAGCTGAACAGGCATGCCATCACCCAAGGCTGTGTTAGAGAACATGGTCTAAAGGGGGTCCCCATCCTCCCGCCCCAGACCTAACTCTGCTAGCCATTGCAAGATAAGAGCCAAAGACCTTTGTCCCTCACCTAGGTCCAGCAGAAGGATGTGGGCTCTGGGAACAGCACTGCCTGCATCCCTGGTCCCAGGCTTGGAATAGGGAGGCAGATATAAAGTGCTTTGAACAGGGAGGCAGATAGAAAGTACAGCAGGGCCCACCTGCCCGAGGACTCCAAGAGGGAGACAGAGCCAGCGTGGTAGCTCCAGAGATCTGGCAGCCTAGGAAAAGGTGAAAGGGTCACTTTGTACCACAGAGTGGTCCCTGGTTCACAGAGCTCCCGGAGAGTACCCGTCACCAGACATGACAGCCACATCTTTCTTGCAGGACCATTCACAGGGGGAGGCGGTAGTATAACAGAGAGGAAGGCCACCAGTGTCCTTTCCCTAGATGAGGAAGCAGAATTGTGTGAACTGCAGCAGAAATGACAGACTTACTTTTACATGACCATCCCCCCAATATTTGGGCATGTATGTCCTGCATGATGAAAATGTAAAGAGGCACAAGTTTAACTAAGGCGTCTATTTAGATAAAATATACATTTCATCTGAGATGAGGCTTGTTAAAACCAGAGCTTATAAAATAAGGAGTACAGTGAAACAAGGAATGTGTGGGCCTCATGAATTTCCTTGTGGTAAAGTCTATTAAGCAGAAATAAATAACATGAATTTTTATTTCAAACTCAAACATATGAATGACTGTCAAATTAGGAGTTATTTGATCAACACAAACACTTGACTCTGACAACCCCTTAAACGCATTTTTATAAACCAGTGAAAATGGCCAGCGTCTGCTGTGATGATAGTCAGATGGATTTTCTTTTGGATAAATGCTATTTGAAGTGAGTGTTGAAAACAAGCTTTCTGTGATGTATGTGTCAGCTTATAATAAAGAAAGAATTATCGTAGATATGTTGCAAGGAGCAAACCTGCTAAATATCTTCATGAACATGACAAGTACTGCAACATAAAAGGAAAAAAGAATGTGGTGAAAATAGTTACAGAAGTGGAGAAAATAGTCTTTAAAAAAAACTGAATCCTCTGCAAGAAGAGCCCAGTGTCTAATGAAGTGATAGAGGGATTACATAGGACCTGCATGTTCATAAAATCGTATTACTGTTATTCATTGTGATATAAATAATAGTCCTAGTATCAAAAATATTTTAATTAAAATTATTTGAGTTCACAAATACGTGAATTATCAGTAGTTTATTACTTATTAAGTGCTGTTACTTAAAATTTTTAAATCAAGTGCTCCTTATTGGAGCAAGTCGAATAAGATACTCCATAACCTATTAGTTAAAATTTTCACTTTTTTTAGGCTAAAAAATTAAGGTCCTAGTCAGAAATTTTAAATCAACCCAACGATAAATGTCATCTTAGAATGAAAGAGAAATTTCAGATGCTTACCTGTGTGGATTCACTTAAATAGGTGTAAATAAGAAGTCTAATTGTTTAGTTGAAGGAAGACAGAGCGTTTGATGGGAGAACAGTTTATTGGTAAAATTCAAAAATATCGTAACTGTCGTCCCTTTGTACAGATAGATCATGAAACCATGTTCATTAATGTCACGTCAGCTAGGGATACACATACTGAAAATTACAAAGCTGGCCTTGACCTGGATGATGCACCCCAATTACTGGAAGATGTGTCACCTCATACGTGGAATTATGTCATTAAGCATAGCAATGTTGAAAAGAATAGAAGCAAAGTATTAGATTTCAACTGCACATTGAATGGGGCTTCATATAATATAATACCAAAAGCTGGAACTTAAGAATAATTAAGACATTACCAGAAGACACAGCACTATGGAACCATAATTACACATTAGCAGATTCTGCCCTCAACACCAGACATGCTCTATCAGTTAAAATTATAATAGAAAAAGCTCTCAAATTTTAAAAATTACTCATTTAATTTTTTAATTGACACATTGTAATGACACATGTACATGTTCATGGGATACAATTGGATGTTTTGA
Source organism: Theropithecus gelada (assembly GCF_003255815.1). NCBI lineage: Eukaryota > Metazoa > Chordata > Mammalia > Primates > Cercopithecidae > Theropithecus > Theropithecus gelada. The sequence goes on along the minus strand of NC_037673.1, from coordinate 11,092,183 downwards.
TACATATGTATGCTGTATACTGAGGATCCAGTCAGGGTAGTGTGTGTATCCATCACCTCACGTGTTTGTCGTGTCTTTGTGATGAGAACATTCAAAAGCCTCCCCTCTAGCTATTTGGTAATACACAATATTTTACTGTTAACTATAGTCACCCTACTATGCAATAGAAGCACCAGAATTCACTTTTCCTGTCTCATCGTAACTTTGTACCCATTGGCCATTCTCTCCCCTGTTCATCCTCCTGCCCTCCCCAGTCTCTGGTAACCACTATTCTATTCTCTGCTTCTCTGATATCAGCTTCTTTTTTAGATTCCATGTTTGAGTGAGATCATGTGATATTTCTCTTTCTGTGCCTGGATTAGTTTACTTAGCATGATGTCCTCCAGGCCCATCCATGTTATCACAAATGACAGGATTTCATTTTTCTTAAATGGCTGAATAGCATTCTGTTTTGTATATGTGTTACATTTTATTTATCCATTCACCCACTGTTGGACACTTAGTTTGATTCCATATCTTGGTTATTGTAAATAGTGCTACAATAAACATGTGAGTGTGCAGGTATCTCTTTAACATGCTAATTTAATTTTCTTTGGGTATATACCTAGGAGTGAGATTGCTGGATCACATGGTAACTCTATTTTTAATTTTTTGAGGAACCAACATATTGTTTTCCATAGTGGCTGAACTAGTTTATAATGCCATGAGCAGTATATAAGTGCACCCTTTTCTCCACATCCTTGCCAACACTTTCCTTTTTCTTTTTGGCAGTAGCCATTCTAACTGGAGTGAGGTAGTTTTTGTGGTTTTGATTCACATTCCCCTGATAACTAGTTATGTTTAGCCTTTTTTTATATACCTGTTGGTCATTTGTATGTCTTGTATTGAGAAATGTCAAGTAAGGTCTTTTGCACATTTTAAAATCAGGTTATTTAGGGTTTTTGTTTTGTTTTGTTTTGCTATTGAGTTGTTGCAGTTTCTGATACATTCTGGATGTTCACCACCTGTCAGATGTATCATTTTTAAATATCGTTTCCCATTCTATAGATTGTCTGCTCAGTCTATTAATATTAATAGCTTGCTTATTAATATTAATATTACTTGTGCATTTGAGGTCTTATTTTAAAAATTCTTGCCTAGCCCAATGTTGTGAAGCATTTTACCTATGTTTTCTTCAAGTTGTTCCAAAGTTTCTGGTTTTACATTTAAGTCTTTAATCCATTTTGAGACGATTTTTGTATATGCTGAGAATTAGGGGTCTAGTCTCATTCCTCTGCATGTGGATATCAATTTTCTCAACACTGTCTATTGAAAAGATCATCTTTTCCCCAATGTAAGTTTTTGGTACCTTTGTTGAAAATAAGTTGGCTGTAGGTGCATGAATTTATTTCTGAACTCTCTAGTCTGTTCCATTAGTCTAGTGTCTGTTTTTCTGCTAGTGCTGTGCTGTTTTGGTTACTCTAGCTTTGTCATATATTTTGAAGTGACATAGTGTGATGCCTTCAGTTTTGTTCTGTTTACTCAAGATTGCTTTGGCTATTAAGAGCCTTTTTTGTTGTTTTGTTTTCATACAAATCTTAGTATAGGTTTTCTATTTCTATGAAGAATATCTTTGGTATTTTGGTAGGGATTATAGTAAATCTGTAGATCACTTTGGGTAGTATGGCCATTTTAACAATATTAATTATCATAACCCATGAACATGAGATATATTTTCATTTATTTGTGTCCTCTTCTATTTCTTTAATTGAAGATTGATAGTTTTCAGTGTAAAGACCTTTTATCTCCCTAGTTAAGTTTATTTCTACCTATCTAATTTTTTGTAGCTATTAATATTATACATAAAATTATTTTCTTGATTTTTCAGCTAGTACATTTCTGTACAGATAGTGTATAGAAGTGCTACAGATTTTTGTGTGTTGATTTGGTGTCCTGCCATATTATTGAATTCATTTATTAATTCTAACAGGCTTCGTTTTATGTGTGGAGTCTTTAGGGCTGCCCATTTATGTGATCATGCCATCTGCAAACAGAGACAATTTGACTTTCTCCTTTAGAGTTTGAATGCTTTTGTTTTTGTTTCTTGCCTAATCACTCTGACTAGGACGTCCAGTACTGTGTTGAATAGAAGTGGTGAAAGTGGGCATCCTTGTCTTGTTCCCGACCTTAGAGTAAAAGCTATTAGCTTTCCTTTTGTTCAGTATGATATTAGCTGTGGAGTTGTGGGTTTGTCGTGTACGGCTTTTATTGTGTTGTGGTACATACTTCCTATACCTAATTTGTTGGGAGTTTTTTTGTTTTATCTTGCAGGGATGTTGAATTTTACCAAATTCATTGCAGAATCTATTGAAATGATTATATGGTTTTCATCCTTGATTCTATTAATGTGATATATCACATTTATTTATTTCCATGTGTTAAATCATTCTTCCATCCATGGGATGAATCCTATTTGATCATAGTGAATGATCTTTTTAATGTGCTGTTGCATTTCTAGTATCTTGTTGAGAATTTTGATATCTATGTTCATCGAGGATGTGGGCCGCTTTCTTTTGTTGTTGTGTTCTTGTCCAGTTTTGCTGGCCTAGTAAAGTGAATTTGGAAGTGTTCCTTCTTTAATTTTGTGGACTAGTTTGAGGAGAATTGGTATTAATTCTTTAGACATTTGGTAGAAATCAGCAGCAAAATCCTGGGCTTTTTTTTTTTTTTTTTTTTTTTGATAGGAGACTTTTTATTACTGATTCGATTTTATCACTAATTATTGGTCTGTTAAGATTTTCTCTGTCTTCCTAATTTAATCCAGGTAGGTTGTATGTGTCTAGGCATTTATCTGTTTCTTCTGTTATCAAATCTGTTGGCATGTAATTGTTCCCAATCATCTCTTACGGTTTTGTCTCTTTTTTGCCTCTGATTTTATTTAATTAAGTCTTCTCTCTTTTGTTCTTAGTCTTGCTGAAGATTTATTGATTTGTGTATTTTTTTGAAAAAGCAAACTTTTCATTTTGTTGATCTTTGGAATTGGTGTTTAGTCTCTGTGTTGTTTATTTCTGTTCTTACCTTTATTGTTTTCTTCTTTCTTCCAATTTTGAGTTTAGGTTGTTTTTGTTTTTCCAGTTCCTTGACGTACACCGTTAGGTTGTTTATTAGAAATCATTCTTCTTTTTGGATATGGGTGTTTATTGCTATAAACTCCTTCTTATAACTGCTTTTGTTGTGTTCCATAGGTTTTGGTAGGATGTGTTTCCATCCTCATTTGTCACAAGGAAATTTTTAATTTGCCCTTTAATTTCATTAAATTGTTGATTGATTGGTTCAGGAGCATGTTAATTTCCATATACTTGTAAAGTTTCCTAAGTTTTTCTTGTTGATTTCTAATTCAATAGTGTTTTTGTCAGAAAAGATACTTGATGTTGACTCTGTCTTCTTAAATTTGTTAAGACTTGTTTGTGGCCACATATGATCTGTCCTGGCGAATATTCCATGTGCACTTGAGAAGAATGTGTATTCTGAAGCTGTTGGATGGAATGTTCTATAAATGTCTGTTAGGTACCTTTGGTCTGGAGTGTAGTTTAAGTCTGATGTTTCCTTACTGATTTCTCTCTGGATAATTTGTCCATACTTGAAAGTGGGGTTGAAGTTCCCTACTGTTCATGTATTATAGTCTCTCTCTTCCTTTAGGTCTAATAATAATTTTCTTTATTCTAAAATGTATTTTTATGACTGTTCTTGGAAATTTTCTCAGAAATGTTGCAAGTGTATAGACAAATGAATAGATCAAGATCAGCATGGAATACACTTGACATGGAAATGCTTATTTTTACAAAATAAAAAGGGTCACAGCACCTGTGGTTTTAAATCCACCAGATTCCAAGCTATATCCCTAATTTAAGGCCCTTAGCCAGCTGAGGTATTTTGTTGGAACACTTAAGCTTCCTTGGAGTTTCTTTTTGAGCCTCTTATTCAGCGGTGGACATTTGGATGCATAAAGAATATAATATACCTTTTATGCTATAACCACATATTGCCAAGTACTTGATGTAAAATCATTTAGTGCTTAAGATGGCAGAGCAAATTTTTTCCACAGCTAATTCTGTTCTCAGCAAACTAGTTCATGTTTGAGAGCAAACCCAGCTCTATCGCCACATTGTTGAACCTCCTGTAAAACCACATGAATAATGCATCTCATCTCGTCTGGTTCTCTGGAGATTGGCAGCTAGGAAACCTGCTCAGGTTGCCCCATGCAGCCTCTCCTTCTGGGCTGCCTCTCTCTGTCCTGTGATGAGTTTGCTCGGTCCCCTCATCTCACTCAAGGTAAAGAAATAAGTCCACTGTGGATACATTAGCATTCTCCACCCAACTGCCCTATTTCCATTTTTATGGAAAATTCTATTCATTGACCTTCCCCTAAGCCCTTTCTGTCTTCAATTAAAGGAGATTCTTCTACATTTCTTTCCGAAGAAGAATCCAAAGAAAATGATAATACAATTTTTTTTTCTTTTTTTTTTTTTTTTTTTGTTTGAAATGGAGTCTTGCTCTTTTCGCCCAGGCTGGAATGCAATGGCATGATCTCGGATCACTGCAACCTCCATCTCCTGGGTTCAAATGGTTCTCCTGCCTCAGCCTCCCAAATAGCTTCGATTACAGGTGTCTGCCACCACACCCAGCTAATTTTTGTATTTTTAGTAGAGACGGGGTTTTTCCATGTTGGCCAGGCTGGTCTCGAACTCCTGACCTCGTGATCCACCCACCTTGGCCTCCCAAAGTGCTGGGATTACAAGCATGAGCCACCGTGCCTGGCCCAAGGAATATTATGATGGGGCCAATTATCTAGGTCATAGGGATTTAACCAGTTACACTCTATGTCACATTAAATTTTAGTCTTTTTTTTTTCTTTTTTTGGTATTTATGCCAAACATACTGCACTTCAAAATGTGTAAGTTTTATTAACCAAGCATGCCCTCACCTCAAGTGCCCAACAGTGGAGGAGAGAGGGTAAAACACGCAGACCCTGGAGTCCACTGCTACATTTCAGTCCCAACCCTGCCCACTGTCCTGTCACTGCTCTTCTGTGACCTAATGAGGGTGATGTTAGTGATAGTAGTACCTGCCATGTAGGCTGTTGCGAGCATTAAATGAGGTCATGTGTAGAAGCCCCTAATATGGTAGTTGGCACAATAGGAAGCTCTAAATACGTGTAGCATTTATTATTATCCTTTCCCATTGATGGCTGAAAATGTGCTTGGAATGGTTAAAAAAAAAAAAAATGTGTATCATCATTCATTGTGACTCCAGTTGCGCACACTATAAATTAGAGGAAAATTCAAACACGCAGTGCTAAATGTACATTTAAATAGATGCAAATACATACATATATAGGATTAAACATGGGATTATTTTTCTTTCCTTTTTATTAATTCATTTATTTATATTTTTAATTTTTATACCAAGTTCTACAAATCTACTGGAGTCCATTATGCTGTATATCACAGTAACATTCTTAGAAATAGTAGTAGCTATTGCCAGTGATTGAACAGGATCCTCTCTGTTAATCATTTGTTTGTTTTTTTTTTTCCTGCTAATTTATATCATGAAGACCTAATGAGGAGCTTGCATTTTTTGAAAATTGTACTTACATAGAAATCTATCTGCTCACTTCAAGGCTATTGGTTAAGATAAGTATAGTCACCACCATCACAAAAATGTTATTCAAAGTTTCAACATGGTCATAGTACCTCGTATCTCATCTTGATTTTTTTTTTTTTTAAGTTTCAGGATACATGTTCAGGACATGCAGGTTTGTTATGTAGATAAACATGTGCCATAGTGGTTTGCTGCACCCATCAACCCAACACCTAGGTATTAAACCCCACATGCATTAGCCATCTGTCCCGATGAAGAGCTTGCATTTTTAAATTCTTTCAAGGATATAACAAGAAGGAAACTATGAAAGCTGTTTAAGGATATGGTTTTACGTCATATTCTCTTTCAAATATATCAACAATATATTCATACACATGTTCCCACATTCAGTTTGATAACCAATATGATAGGCATGTTTGGCCTGTTCTGGTGTTTTTAATGTCTTCTTTTCCAATAAAAGCAGGGAAAACAAGATTAACACCAATGACGATTATTCTGTTACTAGTAAGAATCATGCATGAAATGCCTCTCCCCACAGAGATAGTAATATATGAAATTATTTTAAATTTTAGATGTTTAAATTTATCCTTGAGTATTCTTCCATTGAATTTAGATGGATCAAATTGTGCTGAGTACAGAAAATTGCAAAATATTTATACTTCAGTTCTTAATGATGACACTCTTGGATATATGCCAGATTGGGTGCTAAAGTTTCCCTATCCCTAAAGAAACGGAGTTGAATTTCTTTTAAGAGTATGTAGGTCATTTTCTTGGACCCATTGTCACCTCATCTATTCTTATTTTCTGAACCTTCAGAGGGACATTCTTTAATTACTTTATTAGATGCTTATTTTGTATTTACATAACATGTAAATGTGCTTTATGTTTTCATATTTATCTGTATATGCAGATATACTTAAAGGCAAAGATAAATAATCCAAAAAGTAGTGCTTTTTTTCTTCCTCCTTATTGAACATTACCTTATATTCCCCCCACCAAGTTTCTATAACTGTGTGCCCAGATTCTTGTATTTTATTCTGTTCTTCTTTTTTCCTTTGTCTGCAAATAATGCTTGCAATTATCTATCATAAAGCAGAATATTTCACTTTATTAAAAAGGATGCCTCTTCCCCTTTTCCAAACGAACATAGCACATAAACATAAAACATCTCTTTATTTTTCCTTTATAAACTAGGCCTTTATTTGTGCAGCTCTGCAGAAAACAAACAGATAATTTATTGAAAGCATAGGTATCTATTGAAGTATCAAGTCAGCTGCTGAAGTGGCTACTTGTGAAATCTCCCAAAGAGACCAGTGATATAGTTCATTGAATTCTAAGAGCTTATTGAGGGGAGAAAGGGCTGTTTGCAGAGCAGGTGAGACGAGAGAGGAGTGTGTTTACAGAGCTGATGGAGCACCTTCCCTCTCCAGTGTTTGCCCTGAGTAGGTTCAATTGGATAGAGTCATCCTACAAGGAGAATGGTTTGGTCAACTGAGCTTTAAAACGCAAATAAGGAAAAGTGTTCAATAGTCCAGAAATTAAGGGAAAAAAAATGTATTAAAGGAAAGTGTTTTAATAGTGTGACCAATATTAATTTATCCATAGTAATGGAGAGCCAAGGATTGCATAAGCCACATCAATGTCTAAATAGTTGGGGCCGGATGGGAGACTTGAATCCTGAATCTTTATGACATTTTACCCAATGCCATACGCACCTTTCTGTTTTCTAATATTGATTGATTTCAGAGTTCTTAATGGTAATAATAATAGCTCATTTATTTAATATTCTCTACATATTAGATCTTTAACGATTTTCATTCATTTAAAGTAATTATTTTTATCTATATACTTTTACAAAGTAAGGTATTACATTGTTACATTACTAATGGTTGGTTTGAGATCCATTAGATTCTCATACATTTTCTTCTGTATGATTATATAACCTGTCCTTTAATACAGTGTGTTTTCTCTCCAATTGTACTGGTATTTTACATTATTTTCATTGCATTGATTAGCCTCCAACTTATTTTACTATAACAGCACCAATCTGGATTGAGGTTTTATATTTTGAAATTCTCATCCACTGTTTTTTTTATTATGACCTAAAAGAAGTTTAAAGCATGGATTTGGGAATGACACTTCTAAAAGACCATTTGACAAGGCTGAAACTACACATGATTGTGATTTTTTTAAATACATAACTTTTTTGAAAGTTGTTTCTCATCTTAGATTTCGTATCCCAGCCTCTTTTCATAATAGTGATATCGCTGGTTAAACTAAGATGTAAAACACTTTAAAATAAAATTAAGGTATTAATATATATTGTTATTTTTTGATTTTCCAAGGAATGAACAAAGTTAGGTTTATTTGGCATAATTTTTGTACTTTTTTGCATATCTCAATAAATTCAATTTGAGAAATGGTGTAAGTTAACATACCAACTTGTAATATGTTTTTCAACATAATGTTCAGGTTGTTAATTCTTTAATGAACCCACTCCTCTCTGTATCTTTAGTAGAGAAATAGTGTAAATTTTTTTTTCTTTTGAGACGGAGTCTCACTCTGCCAGCCAGGCTGGAGTGCAATGGCACGATCTCAGCTCACTGCAACCTCCACCTCCTGGGTTCAAGCAATTCTCCTGCCTCAATCTCCCTAGTAGCTGGGATTACAGGTGCGCGCCACCACGCCCGACTAATTTGTTGTATCTTTAGTAGAGATGGGGTTTCACCATGTTGACCAGGCTGGTCTCGAACTCCTTGACCTCATGATCCACCCACCTCAGCCTCCCAAAGTGAAACAGTGTAAATTTAATGAGAAATAGTGTAAATTAGTTAACATACCAATTTGCAGTATGTTTTTCAACATAATGTTCAGGTTGTTAATTGAATTAATTAATTCCTTAATTAATTCCTTAATTAACCCATCTTTTATCTGTACCTTTAGTAGAGAAATAGTGTAAATTTAATGAGAAATAGTATAAATTAGTTAGCATACCAATTTGTAATATTTCTCAATATAATATTCAGGTTGTTAATTCCTTAATGAACCCATCTCTTCTCTGTACCTATAGTAGACATTTCCCTTCATTTTAGGCCTCGCCATTTTTCTAAGTTTTCTGACCGTATTAGGTAATTCGATAATCTACAGGTTTGAGGTTTTAAAACCTGCCCTGGTAGCCATGGTGTCTATGAGCATAAACTCTAGAAACCAACTCCAAGGACTTCAGTTCCTTTTTTGTAATTACCAGCTGACTTCTGGCAAGTTCTTAATGCCTCTGAGCCTCAGTTTCCTGTCTGTAAGGTGAAAATGATGTGTATACTCTCTTGTAAGGATTGTTAGAGAAAACATGAATTTATAGAAATCAAGCACTTACAACAGAGTCCAGCACTCAGAAGGAGCTATATAATCTGACACCCAGTGAAAGGGCTTTTCTCCCAGTGCCAAGTGTACAATCCCCTTTTCTACTGTCACTTGATTTCAACATCGTTAATGGTGGTAATATTAATACTTCATTTGTTTAATATTTTCTCCATATTAGTTATTTAACACTTTTCCTGGGTTGAAATCAAACAATGATCCCATGAAGCCACTTTTTCTCTTCAATAACATTGAAACTGGAGCTTGGAGAGCTTGGTGAACCTGTCCAGTGCCAAGAACTGACCAAAAGGCCAGGAGAGGAACCAGTTCTCCACCTTTAGCAGCCAAGCTCTGAAAGAGCTCCAGGACATTTCCCTGAAAGGGGCTAAAGTGAAGTATAAATAGGAACCCAATAACATTCATAAACCTTTTTCTACCTTTTCTTCCTCCATACATACCAAAATGTTGCCTTCCTGTTTCTGCTTAATTAATGGAATTTCCCACCCTATTTTCACATTTTGAACCAGTCCCTCTTATATTAATCATAATTTATTGTCTGCTGCTTGGCAGAGTTTGTCCTAAACTCTTTCTTGTTATATTTTCTTTTAACTCATGGTCCTTTGAGAGTTTTTTGTGTGGGTAGTCAAATTGTTCTCCTTACCTACTCTGTTGTTTTTTTTAACAAAAAGATTTTTTTAGATTTCAATATTATTTCCTGATCTCTGACACTTTAATCATTGTATTGAACACATTAATAGCAAATGATTTTGCATAGAAAAGTATTTCTTTTCTGAAGACCATTTTCAGCAAGATTAAATGTTGATACTTAGTTTCTGAATGGAAAAAAAATGCACATCTATGAAAAATGCCAGATGTACTTAGTTTTACTTTTTTGTCCTTGATTTTGTGGCTAGCTTATCACAACTCGGAGAAAATGAAATTTTGTTTACCTCTGTACATTTGTTCATCCAAGGGCAAGTTTATGACTTGTCTATTTTAAACCCCTTTTACCGTAATATAAGGCACATTATGCATAAATTTTAAAATGTGGATTTTAATTGCACATGCTGATAATACTTTGGAGAAATGATAAATCCTCAAGGACTTGCATAAAGACATAAAGCAGATTTTCTGATTGTGCAATTAATGTTTATTAGCCTAATCTGATTATTTTGAGACTTAACACATCAGGACAACCTTCATTATTTCAAAATATTGTCCCTCTGGGAATATATGCACTTTTTGTTTATAAAGTTTCTCTTAAATATTTTTGCCATTTTTGTCATGTCGCAGAACCTACTTTCCTACATTTTTGTAATTCTAAGATGAAGTCTTCAAAGTTCATTGGGAAAGAAGAGCCCTGAACTCTTAAGTCAATCCTTGGTATTCAAGTATATTCCTCCCATTCACTTTGCAGCTTTTCATCATTTCAACACAATTTCCTTACCTCTTTAAATAATTATTTTCGTAGCGTGACATAATTTCCTTTGTCTCTGTTTTGGGATATGTCCCCTAATGTAAAAGAGGATAAAATAAGCTCTATCATTGTTCACTAAGAAATGGTTAGGAAGTCAGAGAAGTGTAATTGATAATTAGAACCTAATTCCTTAGAGCAATTCCTTAGAGCACCCATGTCATAAATGGTCCTATCTAGTCACTGGCTGTATTTTGAATATGAAGTCTGTTCTACAGCACCAGAAAGCAAGTGGGTTATCTACTGTGGATCATGACTAGCAGTCATTAAAGCAGTTCATAACTGGTCATATTCTACTGAAATGAAAGATGCTATTTTCATTGTATATATCAACCAAACCTTAGATGTCAAATATATTTTGAGAACTGGATAAAAATAATGACATGAAAGGATCTAAAAAGAATCCAAGAGGGAAACAAAAAATTGAAATTCAGTTTGAAAATAGTCAAACTGATTTTAGTAACCAGCGTAAAATCTTCTCAAAACAATTTAGACACATTGAGAAGATGCAAATGCTTTCAGAAAAGCTAAGTCAGCTCCTTTATTTTGTCTGTCTTGCAGTTGGGTTGGTTTTTGCCTTATTCTCCCTTCACCAAATGTGTTTGTTCCTGTGACAGCTTCACTTGAAAAAGAAGCATATAAAAATCTTTCGGGAGTTACTTTACAGAAACTAGAGCAGTCCTGTATTGAATGTTCTTGTGCTAATTATGGAGATGTGAACCCCACCTCTCCCCATCTCCACCCCCATTCATACACTCCCTCTCATTTCGTCTTATTTTCTTTGATTCAAGAAAATTAACTACATTGCTAAATTTGTTTTACATCCTTAATAAAGTTAATATAACATTACCTGAACACATTCTGAATTTTCTCAACTTGAACAATAAAGAATTAACTTCCCATGCCTCCTTAGAAAGTATTCTCTATATTTCTCCTGAGTTTTACTTTTGCACAAAGTTTATATTGCAGCTGAACACACCTTCTCTCGGATGTGGGTAAGCAATATACACACAACAGATGTATTCCCCTATACCTGAAAGGTTTGTCTCTTAGGCATGCTGATTATCATTTGACTGGATAACATTGAATGTGTTGGTTCAAATATGATGGATTAATTTCTTTTTATTCTTTCGAATCCCCTATTTTTTATGTGTGTAACTTCCCCTGCCCCTGCCTAGACCTGGTTAACCGTTTCTGTGAGCAGGTCCTCAATTTTTTACTTTGTCCCTACTTTCCTGTCGTAGCCCCATCTTCCCCTGGTGTCGACTCCGTCCCCTTGCAGCGCACAGGCAGCCAGCACGGCCCGCAGAATGCCGCCGCGGCCACCTTCCAGAGGGCCAGCTATGCCGCCGGCCCGGCCTCCAATTACGCGGACCCCTACCGACAGCTGCAGTACTGTCCCTCTGTTGAGTCTCCATACAGCAAATCCGGCCCTGCTCTCCCGCCCGAAGGCACCTTGGCCAGGTCCCCGTCCATTGATAGCATTCAGAAAGATCCCAGGTGGGTAAAAACCTTTTTCTTTCCCTATGATGTCTAAAGAGGTTTTGTAACCGGGTTACTGTAATTTATTTCCCGTCATGTTGCATTTATGTCATTGACTATTAAAGGGTTGGCTTTTCTTGGGTTTTCTTTTGTTTGACTTGGAATGTGTGTGTTTGCAATGGATCCCTAGTATCTTTGGTGTTTCACCACCAAAAACAAAGATGATCTTTTGATCAGAGTATCTATATGTGCTTGACATTTAGCTACTTGATGAGATGTAAACAGCGGTCTTTAATGCAGGGGAAACTGGGGACTGGAGGCTATGTCATTTGACTTCAGATAGCATGGCCCACATATTTTATTGTCTCAGTGGAAGTATGTTTTGTCATCATGTGTATTTCTGTTTATCAGATTGCAAAGGGGTACACCTTCCCAGTTGTAGTAAAATTGAAATTTTAGAAATTTTACATGACTGAAAATAAACATTAGGATGAAGTTGTTTAAAGACTGATAAAAACTGGAGCATAATATATTAGAGAAATTGTTGTTATGGAGGTATTGTTTTTGTGATTGTTGTTGCTGGGTTTTTTTTCTTTCTTTCTTTTTTCCATCAGTGGCAAGGGGTTTAGCAATGCTCTGCTTATAAAGTTGGATTTGAGTCCCAGGAGACTTAAATGATGTTTTATTCATAGCCATTGGATTTATGCTGATAGAGTTCCATAAATATATATCTGCATCTGTGAATACTATTGATATGTCAGATTGCTGGTATTTCTTTATGGCAGGGCAGGTGGCTTGACTCTGGTGTCGTACTTAAAATTCATCTCAACAAATTTTCACTGGTGGAGCACACAAGTTCCTGTGTGCTGTACTGAGGGGTTGGCATAGATTCTTTTGCAAAAAGAAATCACTTGTGCAAATATAAAAGGCAGAATGGGATCGTTTTATGGTTTTTGTTGAGATAGCTACTTTAGCACAATTCAAACCTGCTTGGAAGATCCATGTTAAATATTGTATTTGGTATAACACCATTGTAAAAGTGAACTGTAATACATGCTTACTGTTACCTACTAGAAATCAGAAGCATTCTTTCGTTTACTATGTTCAGTGGCGTGGTTATCTAGATTTTCAGTCTCAACAGCACTCTTTCTAGTCTTGGTCCTTAAACCTGCCCCAGATCTTAAGTATTCTTGGCATGTATGGCAAGCATATTCATCAGAAAATACCTCAACATATTCCCTATTTTAAAATAGTCTTTCTTGATATGCTACTGAAAATGTATAGGAATAGCATAATAGTGAGCCCTTAAGAAATGCTAAAAGACAAAATTATGTAATTGAATTGACATTGTTTATATTTAACATTGTAGGTTTAAATTGACAATGAACATTTTATCTCCAATGGAAATACTTTACATTTTTATATTAGGGAATTCAGCTTAATAAGAAACCAAATTATATTTCTCTAGCTGCAACGTAGCTTCTGTATTTTATTAAATGCATTAAATGCATTTTATTTTATTAAATGCATTTTATTTTATTAAATGGCGTATCCTTTCCATTTTATGTTACTGTCATTTTTACAGCCTTTTTTCTTCTCTCAATATATTGACACAGCTCTTACCTTTTCAAGTTATGGATTATGTCACTTATATTTATTGAGTACCTGCTATAAACCAAAAAAGAAAAACACTAATAAGAAGGGTTAGAATGAATGAGAGAATATTGACCACTAAGCTTTTGTATGCGTCAAATTTGTATGCAAATTAGTGCTATATGAATTATAAACTCATCCTGAGCTCAGACCTACAGACAAAAAAAAAAAAAAAAAGAAAAAAAGAAAAGATAAAACAAATCTAGAACCAGAACCCAACTATTGTGGTTTATTATAAAAGGGACTCATTATCTGGCATCATGCAAAGTGTACGGAGCATAAACTGTACTAATGGGTTTCTTGTCAGGTTTTCCTAAAATGAAGGAATGTCTCAACATGTTTTTATTTAATGAAGAGACATGCCAAATTTAAACTTCAAGTCCAAAATATAGTACTTCTTTCAAGACAAGATTTTTGCATTTTCCCTTAAATATTATCATTTGATTCCTCATAGGTGAATATTACCAGAACTAATATGTTTAACTTCTAGGGCTCACATTTATTTATCTTGGCGTTATGGCTTATTATTTAAACCTTTTCAATCTTTTCAAGCTTTTGAAATATATTTACATACGGTTAGGAGAATTTGTTAACATTTTATTTACCACAAAACACCAGACTATATAAGCCTCTTTATCATTATAAACATATGTTATAGCACATTACAATCTTCAAAGTAGGCTTACTTACATCTTTGATGTAATCCTTCTTTGTGAACAGAAACTGATATCCCGTATTTAATGCCTTACATAAATGCAGACTGAGAATGTTAAATCACTTCTTGAAAATACATTGGTGCCAGGTGAGTTTGCGGACCTCCATCTACGTTGTTAGCACAGATTGAATCCACACTGCAGAACATGTTGGCACGAATATTTTTATTTCTTTGCAAAAAAATGAAAAGGTAAAAGAAAGAGTTTATTTATGATTCTTTCAGAGGATGAATGGTGGTACCAGTATCTGTGTAGGAGTTGGGAAGAATGAAGGAAATTGTCTCAGTAACTCTGGCATCCCAGATCCATTGCTTATTGGATGTGTGGTCTCTGTTATATTTTTCATTTCTGGCATCTACCTTAGTTTTCTTATTGTAGACCAATATCTCTTCTCTGTTTAAGAGTTTTAGTATTATTCAGTGAGAAGTGTTTAAGCAAATACTGCATTTTGAAATAATAATTTGAAGTCATGGCGGTTCCACTTCATCATTAGAGTTGAAACCAGAGAAGCCGTGTTGGCTTTCTGTTACTCTAAGTCATAGGATACAAAAGGATTGGTTCTGAGGGGTTGGGATTTTCTTGTTGATGGTTGGCTCAGTCATTTGGATTGTGGCAAAGCTTTGGTATTTTCTCTTTTGACTAGTCATCCTATACTCCAACAAAAAACCCGCAGAAATGTCTTATCCAATTTTCTTTGTAAAGCCAGCAGTCACTGAGAAGATCACTTATTAGACATAAAAAATTCACTTTATAGCCCCATTTGCTAAGAAGATTTTATTTTGTGATTGTATGTTATTTTCCATAAAATGTGAATCTCTTAAGGATTGTTATCATACCTAATGTATTTGTAGGTACTGCACCAAATATTGAGTTCTATATACTGTTGTTTTTAAACATGAAAGTCAAATATAACTGTTAAATTATATGAAAGAAGTGTCAGTCATGTTGGTAGTGATAAGTCACAAAAGCATTCTTATTTTAAAAATTTGATTGATGAAACAAATGGTTAAAAAAGATGCCAAGACTGATACACCCAGATATACTAAGGGTATTATAAATGTCTTGTCTATCAAATAACAAAAGTCATGGTTAAGACATCTTACTGACATAATGTGTAACTTGTAGCAGTAGCAACAACTTTTAATCATGTTTGATTAATCCCTTTTTGGGAGGTTGTAATCCTTGGTGTACACTATCTCAAAAGCAATTTTTCAAACATGCTAAAAGAATCTCACTTTTTGTGAATGTGATTTGCAATAGAACACTATCTTCTATTTAGTTATTCATCATAACAGGAATGCATACAATGGCACATTTTTAATGCTGATATTGGGTCCAAATTAGCAGCTGCACTTTCAGTCGGCTCTATCAAACTCATTCCGTGGATTTGTTCCATTTCAAACCTCAAAATTTGGCTAATAGTATGACAATATGCACTTTTAAGGAATTATTTATGCATGTCCACTATATTTTATGTGCTATTTTGAAATAGTAACAAAATTTATCTTATTGTTGGACATTATGTTATTAAATCTCATTAATGAATATTAGTTATAAATATTTTATGACTAAGTAAAACTTGGTAAAGAATGTTTTCCGAATGCTGCTTTTTCTTTTTTTATCTGTTCACGACACATGTGCACATGTGGACACACACGTGTGTGTGCACACATATATAGTGAATTGAATGCTCAGGAAACACAATGTACTATAAAAATGCTTTTATTTTTTGCAACAACTTTTTGCTCTGTCACCCAGGCTAGAGTGCAGTGGTACGATCATAGCTCATTGCAGGCTCAAACTTCCAGGCTCAAATGATCCTCCCACCTCAGCCTCCCAAGTAGGTGAGACTACAGGCTGGCCACAAGCCTTTATTGTTTTTATTATTTTTTTCAGAGAAGGGGTCTTGCTATGCTGCCCAGGCTGGTCTTGAACTCCTGGGCTCAAGTGATTCTCCTGCCTTAGCCTCCCATAGGGTTGGAATTACAAGCATGAGCTACAGTGCCTGGCATAAAAAATGCTTTTAAAAAGATGAAGACTTGAAGAATATTTTTTAAATATTAAAATTTAAACAGTATTATGTAACTTGTTACCATGTAACTCAAATAACATGACGGAAATGTTTGCGGTAAATCACATATCATATTTTCAGAGTCCAGTTCTCTCAGGTGATGAATCTCTGGGTAGTTTGCTTCTAACTTCAAATGCTCAATAATTATTTATTTAACTGAGGAAATGTCCAAAGGGAGAAATACTGGATTCACAATTTAAAGACTTCTGGAGTTTGAAGAGCACTGGAGATTGTTTATCAGTTAAGCTAATAGGAATCCCAACACCTCGCCATTCATCCCCTGCTTGGATGCCTTGAGCGAAAGGCCCCTGACCGTCTCTTGAACCATTTTATTTTTCTTTGAATAATCCAAGCCTTATGCACTAGTTTATACTGATACAGAAATCTGCATCTTTTGTAAGTTCCTTCATTGATCTTGTTTCTGACCTTTGAAATCATTTGAGAATACACCTATCCCTTTTTCAAAGAGTAGCCTTGGGAGACAGTTCCTGCACCTCACTTTCATGCCCAAGGCTCCTGCCCCTGTGCTAGCTGCCATTGTTCCATGAGCTGTCACTTCAGGGCCTAACAGTGATTGATGTCCCTCCAAATTATGCTTCTCATCTCACCAGCAAGTATAGAAAGAGAACAAGTGTTACCTTGGGCAAACCTGGGCTCACTTTAGGGTTTCTTGACAGTAAGATGACAATGTTTATAGCAGTGTTGATGATAACAATGATGATGAAAGTTAATTATTAAGTTCCATGCTGAGTGTTGAACATTTTATATTCATTATTTAATTTAATCATCCCCAAATCTCTACCACATGACTTTTTATAATGCCTCTTTTACATATAGGGAAACTGAGGCTCAGAGAGCTGGAAACAGAACCCAAATCTGACTTTCAGTCTCATGTTTCTAATGGCAATGGACATTCGTACCGATTTGAGCTGTAGAATCAAACAAAATGCCAGGTCTTTTCACAGGTGACTTCTGCAAAACCGTGAATCAGTGATCTTATCTGGAATTTTAAATTTTGTTTTTAACATAAATGAAGAACTTTACATTCACTTCTTGTAGGGTGATTCCATTATTTGATACGACAGAAATCTTTTTTGGGTCCCAATTTTGTTATCCAGTATAATTATTGTAAACACTGCTCCACATCCCTTGAAATGGGAAAATCAGACATATGTGTCCTCAGTGAGGTTGCATCCAGGTACAACCAGAGCTGGACCCAGGATGGAGCCTGCAGCCCTCACTCCTCAGGACCTCTCCCCCTGAATCCATCTGAAGGCATTACTATCTTCTAGGTGACTTTTCCATGGAAGATTCTAGGGTGGACTCTGCAGATCTGATAAGAGCCTGAAAACAGCCTCACTTTTTAATGAGCTTTCAAAGTTGTGTGAGAGGGAAAGGGACATCTACAAATGACCGTCATGCTATGGGGAAATAACACAGATGTGACAAAAGCAGCACCGTGGGAGGAGGTGAGGGCTGGTACACGGTGAGGAACAGATGGTATTTCCACAGGAAAAACTGAGATAAAGCTTTCCAGGTAAACAGGGACAGCTAAAAGGAAAAGAGGTCTGGAAATGGAGGGGGAAGCCAGTTGGAACACTCAGGCCTGACTCAGTTGGGATGTGGGGCTACAGAGGGCAGCTGTCTCTGAATGCCCTGTCCACCCACCCAAATCAGGACAAAATGGTAACTTGATAGCTTGCACGTCCAATATGTGGATTTGTTTAAGTTATAAATTATAACCATAGTGTATTCCTTTCTTAGGGCATTTGGGCTACCATAGGAAAAACACCATTGACTGAGTAGCTCAATGTGAAAAGAATTCATTTCTTACAGTTTCAGAGTCTGAGAAGTCCAAGATCAAGGTGCCAGCCGACTCTATGTCTAGTGAGGGCTCTTTCTGCAGAGATGGTGCCTTCCCTCTGTGTCCTCACAAGATGGGGTCTCTTTTAAAAGGACACTAATCCCATCAACGAGAGCTCTACCCCCATAACCTAATCACCTCCCAACATCTTCACCTCCTAATGGCATCACATTTGTGATTAGGTTTCAGCCTGTGAATCTGGGGGAGTCACAAACATTCAGACCATAGTGACTGTCATAATAGATTGCCACAAAGTGGGTGGCACAAGCCAGCAGAAAGGTATCATCTCACAGTTCTGGAGGCTGGAAGTCTGAAATCAAGGTATCAGCAGGACCTTCAAAGTCTCTAAGGGAAAATCCAGCCTTGCCTGTCGCAGTTTCTGGTGGCCCCAGACATTCTTTGGCTTGTGGCTGCATCACTCCAGTCTCTGCCTCTCTCTTCACTTGGCCTTTATTTTTGTCTTTCTGTCTCCTTGTCTCCTCCTGTCTTCTTATGACACCAGTCATTGGATTTAGGATCCACCCTAATCCAATATGATCTCATTTTAACTACATCTTCAGAGACCCTGTTTCCTAATAAGACACATTCCGAAGTACTGAGGTAGATGCTGATTTGGGGAGGAACACTATTGAACTGACTACACATGTTTTAGGGTATGAGTATACCATGTACACTATAGTACAGATGTTCCTAAACAGCATACATTCAATATAAACCATATTTCACAGTTTTTATTTTATTTTACATTTTAATCGTAAAAACCGTTCTTTAGAAAGAACAATGTAGTTAAACATGCTTTGTCTGTGTACATTATCGCTGCTTTTTTTACTGATTAATGTGGCTGGCATACCCGACAACAAGTATAGGAAAATGGATAAAAGTGATTGCTTTCTTGGCCTTTTTTTTTTTTTTTTTTTTTTTTTTTTTTTTGAGACAGAGTTTCACTCTTGTTGCACAAGCTGGAGTGCAACTGCGCGATCTTGGCTCACCGCAACCTCCACTTCCCAGGTTCAAGCAATTCTCCTGCCTCACCCTCCCGAGTAGCTTGGGTTACAGGTGCATGCCACCATACCCAGCTAATTGTTTTGTATTTGTAGTAGAGATGGGGTTTCACCATGTTGATCAGGCTGATCTCAAACTCCTGACCTCAGGTGATCCACCTGCCTCAGCCTTCCAAAGTGCTGGGATTACAGGCATGAGCTTTTGAATGTGCTTGCACTTGCAGTGCTCTCTTGGCCACTTTGAGAGCATAAAAGGAGATAATATAATCCCAAATCCCTCATGCACCATCACACCTGGCAGCAACAGGGAGCTCTCTGGAAATACGTCACAAGCAAGGGCATCACTGGCAACCCTCCCTGTGTGGCTTCCACCAGTCCACACCCTCCACTGCAGCTGGGGCTGTCCCAGAGAGTAAATGCCACAGTGCTTCGTTGCTTTATTTTCTTTAGCTAAATGCATTTGAAATTCAAGAGTTCTCTCCTCCCACCCATAGTCTTTCATAGTCTCCATTATGAATCCAGGAACTAAGATGTCGTTGGTTACTTAACTTGTGTCTCTGATGACTTACAAGTATTACTAGATCTATCATATGTGCTTATTCCATCTTTCCAGAACTTTCTTTTTTAACCTTTCTCCCTAAATGGTAGCTGACGTTGCTCAGCCCTGAGGTACATGCCATCCCTCACACACGGGAACAGAGGAGGTGGCCTGTCTTGTGAAGGGCATCAAATACAAGGGGAAAGGGATTCTTAGCAAATCGTTGATTCTGGGCATGATCTTCTTGGCACTACCCCCTGCCCGGTGGCCATGGATGTACAATGAAAATAAGGAAAGCACCTTCCTCATTAAGTTGTTGTGAAGATGGAATATATTCAAACCTTAAGGTTCCTGGAATACCGCCTTGGTTGAGCGGTCCGTATTTACCTGCAGCTTCAGTCACCCCCACCACTGCTGCAGCCGCCACTCCTGCCTTCGGAGCAGCTTAGGACAGAGGTGTGGTCTGAGAGTGGCCTTGGGAGACAGAAACGTGGAAGAAATGAGTGAAGGTGTAGAGGCCACAAGCTGTCTTGTTGAAAAGACTGAAAGAAGCCCAGGAGCAGCCCCCGGGGCTTTCCTGGTGGGAAGTGGGGAGTGTGAGTAGGTGGGGTCCACTGAGGCCTGAGCAGGGCAGGGGGACCAAAGGGAGGAAGGAACTGTGTACTCAACCCTCATAGCCAAGAGGGAGGATAGGAAGAAGGGAGAGAAGACTCCAATGCAAAAGGACCTTTTTGTCTTATAAAAACCTCCTTTTCGAGAGTTCTTTTATCAGTTTAAAAGAAAGTAATGTTCACAAACAATATTTGTCTGTGGTAATATTGATTTTTTTCTGTACTTAGAATAAACAATTGCATTCCAAAATAACAACTCATTTCTAATGCTACCTAAATATACCCACCTAATTTATACTAAGGCAGGTTCTGGCATAGGGGCCTCCATGATACCATGTGGTCAAGAATAATGAGAGACAGGCAGTCATGGCTGACCCATATTCCTACTCAAAGTACTAGTTACTTAATTCCTCGTTAGCAGATACGCCATCCACTGCAATGGTGCAAATCTGTTTTGTGCTGCTCTGGTATACAGACTTTCCTCTAGAGAACGAGCCCCTTCTCTTCCCAATCCATGTGCTATCAGTAAAACAGACTGCACCCCCCAAGTTCAGAAAGTGAGTGTGGAACTCATACTTGGCCCAGGAGCTGACAACCCATGGGGCCCCCACTCACTAGCCAGGGCCTCGAGGAGTGTGGAGAGGTCTGTGAGACCCACATTCCAGTTCTCTAAAGTGGGCTCCAGGCATTCTGGGCTTCCCTACATCACTTGGGGCAAAAAGTCAAATCCAAGGTAGCTAGAGCCAACATACAGCAGCCAAAGCAACTTTCGCATGTTCGCCTCCTTCTCAGTGTAGTTTACCCTCCCAAACACCCCTGCCACACACCTTGTTCACTCCCTACCCATCCTCTTTGGATGTGGCTGTGGTTGTGTTTCTTATATTTGGTCTCCATTAAAAAGCCAGGAACTAAGATGTCCTAGTTCACTTAACGTGTATCTCTAATGAATTACAAGTGGATCCATCATATATGCTTATTCCATCTTTCCAGAACTTTCTTTTTTAACGTTTCTACCTAAAGTCAACTATACCCCCTGTTCCAGGAACAGATATATTATCTTTCCCCCAATTTAAAGCAACTGAGAAGTGCCATGCAATAATTTAACTATCAAGCAATTTTTACAAAATAAGCTTATTGGAGAAGCTAAATCTGATGATAATGTCTAGTATCAAGGGCGTCTTGGATCAGTAGAAGTCAGAACTTAATGAATTTTAAGGTCCTTAATAATGCTTAGTACAGTGATCACACATAAAAATAAAAGCAGGCAGTGTTTTAAAGGAATAACATACTGAATTCTCAAATAATTATCTGCAATGTTGTTATTATGCTTTAAGTCTATAACTTTACCAGTAATTCGTATTACTTCCTCTTTCGTCGTTAATCTCTGTCATTTTACTGATGATCTTTTTATATGATGTATATGTGATATGCATGTGTCACCTATGGGGATTTAGATATTCTCGTTGGGGATTTAGATATTCTCGTACTGGAAGGAGAATGGGGTCTTGCAGGTGGAATTGTTCCTTGTACTATTTTGTGATGAAGCAGATATCAAAGACTGCAAATGAGAAGAAAGGTCCTTGGTAGGTAGGGGAAGTAAATCTCTCTCTTCATCTGCATTTGAAAAAAATGATCAGAATGTTTAAGAGCACAAAAGGAGTGTGAATATTAAAAATGTCACCTCTTGGAAGTCAGCTGAGAACCAAAAACAAGGGAGCCTCTTTCCCTGGAATCTCATGGAGAATTAGAGCGGCTTGTAATTCCAGACAGGAAGTTCTAAAATCTAAATCTAAACACTCCAGTTGGATACACAGATTCTATTTAAAATCCTTGTGCTTCCCACTCATTTCCTGCTTGATATCTTTTAGAGTTCTGGGAAGTAGTCTCGAAGGAATGCAAGGAAGGTTCTGTGCTTCAAACGGTATCAAAGGAAGATTTTGTGGGTCTAGTCTTGAACGAGATTGTGAAAATGGAGAACAGCACCCCTGCTACCCAAAGTTGGTTCCCACGAGGGGGCGCCCTCACCAGAAAGAGGGAAACCAAGAAAATTCAGGCAACAGAATTGGCTAATTGGGTCAATCATTCCTCAGGGACTGTCTTTCTCTAGGGATAATCTTGACAGCCTTAGACTTTTATTTTATTAAATAAAGTTGTGTGTGTATATGTTTGTGTGTGTGTGCGCCACATAGATTATGAGTGTATTTGTGTGATAGGAGAATATGTATGTACACAAAAATTATATGTAGATATACTATTTGTATGCATACATACATGTACACACATAATTTGTCTATGTGGCATGCAGATGACAAATAATGTGTGTATATGTATCCATGTAGTATGTGTACACATGTGTATAAATACGTGTATTTATATATATACATGTAATCCATCTGTTTATTGGCTCTGCATGCATTTATCCAGAGATAAAATATACAAACCTTGTGTAAGCACATGGTTGTTAATGCTACAAAGGATACACAGTAACAACGTGTTGATTTTCTGTCTTCTCTATTTATCAGTGTTGATAAGGTGTTGAAAACTAAAAGTATAAATTCACAGACTTAGACACAAGACATGTTTTCCTTATAGAAGTATGGATAAGTCATAGTAGCTATAAAATTTTTGAAAAGCCCATTCTGGTTGTGTATTTATGTATTTAATAAGCATCCACACAGCTCTGTTCAACCTTTTGAACTCATGTTCTGTTCAAAGGACACTATTCCTTTCAGAGAGCTTGGCCAGTTCTGTTACCAGTGGAGAACGTCCAGGTTATTGGCATGTTGAACAAAGAATTGGACAAAACTCACAAACAAAGCAAGGAAAGAATGAAGCAACAAAAGCAGAGATTTTTGAAAATGAAAGTATTCTCCACAGGGTGAGAGCAGGGCTGAGCACAGGGGCTCAAGAGCCCAGTTCCGGAATTTTCTGGAGTTGAACAGAGGTTCAACCTCTAGAGGTTTCCCATCGGTCACTTGGTGTACACCCAGTGCAAATGAAATAGTGGCCCAAAATCTGACTGTAATCTTTGTAACTTTACGTCCTATGCAAATGTCTGATTGGTTGTAGAGAGCAACCAATCAGAAGCTAAAGTGAAGTTACAAAGTTACATCTCTATGCAAACAAAGACTTGGCCCACAATCAGTCTGATTGGTTGTGAAAGGCAACCAATCAGAGGTATTTTCAGTTTTCCATCTGCCAGGCAGAAAAGGGAGTGGGAGTTTGCAAAGAGAGTAGGCTCTGGTCCTTTTGTTACTTAGGTGTGGAAAGTTGGGATTTTTCTTTTGATTTAGTTCTAGGAAGTCAATGTGAATCAGCCTTAGGTTGCCTGCTGCCACACCCTATTCTCCTGCCTCAGTTCCTAAAAGAGCTTCCTTCCCTTATTCCTCAGTATGTACTACTATGGGAAACGTGTTTTATTTTTAGCATATCTCAATTAAGCCATCCTCAAAGTCCTTATTTATTCCACCACAAGTGAAATTCTGAAATCCCCTTTGGTCATTTCGTGTGCAAACCAGTTTTGATATTTAGCTTGCTGTCATAAGTCATTTTCCTTCACCATCTGACTTTGAACATTTGAGGACAAAAGTGGAGCATTCAAAATATTTATTGTCTTACAAAGCAGATTGTAGTTGACTGTCAGTGTTTAACTAATAGAAATTAATTTCCATTGCTTCTTAAGATGTTTTGCAGCTAATAGTGCTCATTAATTTGGAGGTACTGACCTTGATAAGGAGAAGATTAGCATTGTATAGTAAAAAAATATATTTTAAACAGAAATCCCATTGCTCATGGTGCATTTCAAGTTTGACAATCTTAGTAACTTAAATTCTTGGATCTACTGAAGAACATGTCCAGCGACTATAACTGGGTTGCTCAACCAAGTGTGCTTTAGAAGGCACTTAATTCTACTAAGAAGACAAGAAGGAGGAGGAAAGGAGGAAAGGTAAGAAAGAGAAGAAGATACTAGTGGGAAATTCAGCAAGCTATACTCTGACACACACAGTGCTTTATGTACTAAAGTGCATTGAAGAGTAAGAAGACAGAAGTACCCTCACTTTTTCATTATTTTACCTTCTCAGTATTCTAGGGACACTTCAATATATGCGTTGTTCTTTGAATGTGTTAATTGTGTAAAATTTCCTACTGGAGGGGCCCCAGTTTGGGGGCCTCTTTAGAGATGAAGCTCCACGTGAATGGAGTTCGGATTGTGTTTGTTAACTGAGACATTTGCAGGAAGCCCCCAGAGTGAGGGCTTCCATCTACCCTGTCCATGTGCTCTTGAAGGATGCTACAGTGAGACCATAGGGTGGCTCCCCCACCTTTGAAATATAGCCCGGTGGTTCCCAACATTTTTGGAATTCAGACATGAGTTAGTTACATATCAAATGATAGGTGAGATGCTGGCAGAGGGCATCCAGTCTTTCACTTGACAAAGGATCTCCTCCAGTACTTCTTAATATACTGGAAAGACAGATAGGAAATCACCCTGGAATGTTGTCTTTTCAACTGAATAAAAGAGGTCTTATGAAAAAAATGAAAGTGGTATGCAGGCAGATGGTTGGAACCACTGACTTAGAAACGCACAATGATGGAGCCTTTATTTTTCTGAGGGAGTGATATAAAATTACCTTAAGATACTCATGTGCCATAGAATAACTGTATATATTTATGGGTTACAGTGTGATGTTTCTATACCTACATATTACATCATTATTAAATTAGGATACTTAGCTTATCCATCACCTCAAACGTGTATGATTTCTTTGCAGTGGAAACGTTCAAAATCTGTGTCCCGGTGAGCACAAAAAAGAAATCCTGGCCATTTTTCTTCTTTACCTTACCTATATATACCATTTTGAATGTGTTTGCTAAATGAATGAGTGACTAGGATTATAATAATCTCCTCAATATTTTCAAGTTTTTCAAAGTAGCAATAATATTTAAAATCTTAATAATTTCTGAAAAATCTCCCAATACCTAGCATCCAGCATAGAATTAAAGTAATAAAGGGTGTGGAAGGGTGGCCGCAATGACCCCGGTCTCCTGGGGTTCACACCTTTCTGTCTTCCCGCCCACAATGAAGCAGAGCTGGCCTGTGTGGCCACTAGGATGCTATAGGAGTGGCAGTATGTGGCTTCTGAAGGTGAGGGAGCCAGGCCGACATACTAAGGACACCCAAGCAGCCCATGGTGAGGGGTCAGCCTGCTCGCCATGTGAGCGAACCCTTTCAAGCAAATTCCCCAGGGTCAGTAGAGCCTTTGGATCTTCCAGGTCAGCTCCCAGACATGGTGAAGCAGACAAGGTCATCCCTCCTGTTCCCTATCTGGTGTTCCTATGAACCTGTGAGGTGTCATAAATGAAGATTGCTGTTTCCAGCCTTGTGGGATGATGATTTGTTATATCTGATCTGACTGATCATCTCACAAAACTATCCATCTTTCCTTCTGATATCATCTGGGGAATTCCCTCTACCTTTGCTTATTGAAATAAAAAGAAGCAGCCTGGGCAATATGGCATAACCCTGTCTCTACAAAATAATACAAAAATTAGCTGGGCATGGTGGCACATAACTGTGGTCCTATCTACTCTGGAGCTAAGGCAGGAGGATCATATGAGCCCAGGAGGTCGAGGCAGCAATGAGCTGTGGTTGCACCACTGCACTCAGCCTGGGCAACAGAGTGAGACCCTGCCTCAAAAAAAGAAAAGAAAAGAAAAAAGTCAAAAGGTTGAAACAATCTAAATGTCCATTGCAAAATGTAGTATACGGTATACATATGATGGAGTATTATTCAGCTGTAAGAAGGGAGGAAATTCTGATACATGCTACAACAGGGACGAATCATGAAGACATCATACTAAGTGAAATAAAGTAGATACAAAAGGATGAATACTGTGTGTATTAGTCCATTTTCATACTGCTGATAAAGGCATACCCAGGACTGGGTGATTTATAAAGAAAAACAAGTTTAATGGACTCAGTTCCACGTGACTGGGGAGACCTCACAATCATGACAGAAGGTGAAAGGCGTGTGTTACATGGCGGCAGGCAAGACAGAATGAGTGAAAGGGGTTTCCCCCTATAAAACCATCAGATCTCATGAGCCTTGTTCACTACCACAAGAACAGTATAGGGAATTCGATTATCTCCCACCAGGTCCCTCCCATGACACATGAGAATTACGGGAGCTACAATTCAAGATGAGATTTGGGTGGGGACACAGCTTAATTATATCACTGTATGCTCCAATTACATGAAGTACCTAGAATAGTCAAATCTAAGAGACCAAAAGTAGAATAGTGGTTTTCCTGGGAATGTGGGAAGGAAAAATGAGAAGTGTGTAATGGGCATAGAATTTCAATTTGGATGATGAAGTAGTTTTGGAGATGGTTAGTGTTGATGGTTGTACAACAGTGTGAATGTACTTAATGCCACTGAACTGTACACTTAAAAATAGTTAAAATTGTAAATTTTATGTTATGTACATTTTACCATCATAGATAGAAGGAAGGAAACAAGTACAGACTGGCCAGGAACTGTCTCTTATAGACAGAAACCAAGGCTGCATGGAGGAGCAGGAGATGAAGACCCAGGCCTCATGGATCTTGATCCTTTCAAAACAGTGTCTCCCCCTACTGTGTAGAAAGCTCAAAAGTCCACCTTTTTTTTTACTTTTTTTTGAGAGACCGAGTTTTGCTCTTGTTGCCCAGGGTGGAGTGCAATGATGCAATCTCTGCTTACCGAAACCTCCGCCTCCCAGGTTCAAGTGATTCTCCTCCCTCAGCCTCCCAAGTAGCTGGGATTACAGGCACCTGCCACCATGCCCAGCTAATTTTGTATTTTTAGTAGAGACAGGGTTTCTCCATGTTGGTCAGGCTGGTCTCGAACTCCCGACATCAGGTGATCCGCCCGCCTCGGCCTCCCAAAGTGCTGGGATTACAGGCGTGAGCCACCGCGCCCGGCCTACATTATTCTTAAATCAGGGTACTTAGCTTACCTATTGCCTCAAGCATTTATGATTTATTTGTAGTGAAAACATTCGAAATCTTATTTTGAAATATACCATATACTATTGTTAACTGTAGTCACCCCAGTGTTCAGTGGAACACCAGAACCTATTCCTCTTACCTGTAATTTTGTACTCATTGACCAATCTCTGCCCATCCCTCCTCCCCACTAAAGTAGCTTTTAAATTAAATGACATAATATTATTCTATAAAATAAAAATAGTCATGTATACTATTTGGGAAATCTCGCCTTGGGGTTTTAGATATTTTCTTCATTCATTCACTCAACAAATATGTTCTACGTACAAATAGTCAGGTACTGATCTGGACTCTGGAAACTTTTCCATAGGGAAGATGAGGTAGGAATGTTAACTAGGAAATAAAAAATAATCATGTTTAAAATTGTATCAACTTAAAAATAGATCCCATTTAAATGAAAGCGACTTGCCATAGTTTTATTAAAAATTACCCTTAGTAACTGATTATGTGAGCTACCACATAATTCTATTAATATTTTAATAACCTCAGGAGTTCCTACAGTGCCTTTTGCATTTAGAACCAAAGTTCTATTTCCTGACTTCTACGGGGGTTAATTTCCCCTCACGCTGAGGATGAAAGCAGTAACTCATACCTCAAAAATGCTAAATCAGAAGGCTTTCAACCAACACAAAGAAAGCAGATTAAAAATAAGCATCCCTTGTCTTCCAGGAACCAACAGTACTCTTGTTCCTATCTCTTCTTGACAAAGAAGTCTACTGTATTTCAAGTCAGGCTCTGTTATATTAGAAAAGAACTCATTAAGATAAGTGGCAATTAACATCTATACTGCAGTAAAAGTGCTTTCGACATTAAAGAAGAAAATACAAAGCATGGGATTTTTTAGATAAACGGAAGCGTTTCTGCAGGGTGCCTTGCTATGTATTTGCTATTCCTTTGTTTTGAAGATGACTGAAGTATTAACAGACTTAAATTTATTATAAATCAACTTGAAAGTAACAGACAATATTGCTAATACTGTAAAATTGGCCTCTAGGAACTCAAACACTGTGTGTGTTTGCTAAACAGTGTCCATGCACTTATGCTTACACATAGACACACACACAGGCTGGACTTGCTCTGTATAAGTTCAACTCTTTCTCTTTCCTTCTTTTTTTTTTTTTTTTTTTTTTTTTTTTTTGATACAGCATTTTCTCTCTTGCCCAGGCTGGAGTGCAGTGGTGCTATCGTGGCCCACTGCAACCTCTGCCTCCTCAGTTCCAGCGAGCAAGCCCAGCTAATTCTTTGTATTTTTAGTAGAGATGGGCGGGGATGGTGGGGGTTCATCATGTTGGTCAGATTGGACTCGAACTCCTGACCTCAAGTGATCCACCCGCCTTGCCCTCCCACAGTGCTGGGATTACAGGCATGAGCCACCACGCCCAGCCTGAACTCTTTATAACCATAAATTTTCATGTTTACAAAGGAAACGAGTTTCTGTCTGATTATCCTTCCCTATTGCTTTAATAAAAATCAAGGCAACACAGGCAACGTACAACAGGACCCTTACATACATCCGCGCGTGATGTGTATATCATTCAGACCCATACTGTCTGCTGAAGCCCCTGTATGTAACATGCTGCATTAGCTCATTCACTGCAGTAATCACTTACAGACTGCAAGGAATGAAATAGACTCTGGTTATCTCAGTCAATAGGAGCTTGTTGTAAGTTTCCAGAGGGGTATGAAAGAGACAGGAAGCTGTTTCAGCAACCTTAGCCAGACGTTCTCATTGAAAAACAGATCACGGTGCTGGATACCAAAGCTACTTTGGGATCATGGCAGGAGCCTTGAGGATGGTGCTGAGAATCGGGCATTTGCTGAGACCCTTTGCAGAACCTGGCAGTGTGGATCTCTGCCTCTGCACTCATGACCCTGCCACCCTGCCACGTCCCTCTGACCACCTTCTTCTCTCCTGGTCTCCAAGCTCTGGCTTCCTGGGCTGCTATCGCACAGGACTTCTGCCTCTGCCCTCTCTCTGCATCTCTCCAGTGTGGGTAACTCTGTAGCACCCTGAATTCAGACTTGCTTAAGAGAAGTGTTATAGGCTGAATTCTGTCCTCAAATGTATATGTTGAAATCCCAACCACCCAGTACCTCAGAATGTGACTGTATTTGGAGATAAGCCTTTAAGGAGATGATTAACTTTGGCCAGGCATGGCGGCTCACACCTGTAATCCCAGCACTTTGGGAGGCCGAGGGAGGCAGATGACCTGAGGTCAGGAGTTTGAGATCAGCCTGGCCAACATGGTGAAACGCCATCTCTACTAAAAATATAAATATTAGTTGGGTGTGGTGGTGCATGCCTGTAGTCCCAGCTACTCAGAGGCTGAGGCAGCTGAATCGCTTAAACCCAGGAGGCGGAGGTTGCAGTGAGCCAAGATCGCGCCACCGTACTCCAGCCTGGGCGACAGAGCAAGACTCTGTCTCAAAAAATTTTAAAGAAGGATGATTAACTCAAAATGAAACCATTAGGGTGAGCCCCAATCCAATAGGATTGGTGTCCTTATACTAAGAGGAAGAGGTGTCAGAGGTGTGGTTATACAGAAAGACTTCATGAGGCCAGTGGGAATTTGGTCATCTACAAGCCAAGGAAAGAGGCCTCAGGCAGCATGTAAGCTGCCAGCACTTTGATCTTGGGCTTCTAGACTCCAAAACTGGGAGAAAATAAACTCCTGTTTAAGCACCCAATCTAGAATATTTTGCATGGCAGGCCCAGTAAACTAATACAAGAGGCTCAGTCTGGAGCCAGGAGTGGGTGTCCAATATGGAACACGCTGGACACAGCTCACCCACTCTTGGCAGAGTTTTCCATGGGTCAGTGGGAATTTCCGTAACATTCAGCTGAAGTAGGATTTTGCAATAATCTGGATGTGTATCTTCAAAGGGGGGCTGTTGGGAGTATGGTAGCCACTGAGAGAAAGCTCAGAAGGAGGCAGATTAAGTGGCCCTTCATTTTGCTCATATAGATGTATCTTTTCTGAAGATGAATTTTGGGTTGGACGCAATGCCTCACACCTGTAATCCTAGCACTTCGGGAGGCCAAGAAGGGCAGATTGCTTGAGCCCAGGAATTTTGAGACCAGCCTGGGCAACATCACAAACACCATCTCTACCAAAAATACAAAAAAAAACAAAAAAAAGTCAGGTGTCGTGGCAAGCACCTGTAGTCCCAGATACTCTAGAGGCCGAGGTAGGAGGATCACCTGAACCTGGGGAGGTCAAGGCTGCTGTGAGCCATGATGACGCCACTGCATTCCAGCTTGGGTAACAGAATGAGATACTGTCTCTAAAAAAAAATGACAGAATTTTGTGTAGTGTTTAAAATTTAACATGCAGTTCAACACATATACATTTATCTGCTCTAAATTTGAAAAGGTTTGTGTAG
This sequence comes from Theropithecus gelada, assembly GCF_003255815.1. NCBI lineage: Eukaryota > Metazoa > Chordata > Mammalia > Primates > Cercopithecidae > Theropithecus > Theropithecus gelada. The sequence continues at coordinate 11,061,348 of NC_037673.1, read as the reverse complement.
GTTATAGAAAATGAGATTTGGAAAAAAGTCGTTTTTGTAATTTTCCATTTAGACCATTAAACATATGTATAAATCAACCTAATGTAGTAACTCACTAGTGCTTTGATAAATTGAACATACTCACTTATGAGAATGAAATGGTTTCTACAAAATAAGTATCACTGTCATTTCCATTTTATTCCTTTGGTTTTAAAATCACAGAAATGAAATCTTTAGCCTACTACATCTTGAATTTTTCCATAACATATATTATTGTACTTAAAAAATTACAAACACTAGACTGACCAAAACTTAAACTTGTTAACACCTTCTCGGGATCCTTGCTGTCTGAAATAAGGTCCTGAGAGCTGGGTGCTGGTTGGAAATGCAGAATCCCAGGCCTTGCCTCACATTTGCTGCATCAGAATCTCCTTTTTAACAAGATCCCCAGATGATTTCTGCACGCATTAACGTCTGAATCACTAATTTTTATCATCAGAAACGTCTCTTAACAACCACGTCTCGTTTATTGCAGAAATTAAAAACCAAGCTATGACGTTACGATGCTACTCCTGTTTGACCTTGTAAATCTACTTTTAATTATAACCTCAGTGGCATCATAAGGCCCCAGGATCACTTGACCTTGACAGTCTTAGAGTTTTCGTTTATTTGATCAGAAGTCTGGATTTGAGAATCCAGGTGTTTAATATAGTTGATAACGTGATCAACAAATTTTACACTTTACTTTTTAGAAGGGTGCAATATAGTTTGTGAAGACAGTTTACCTTCTAGATTTTTCTCACAGCAACTATTCCCTCTAAAAAGTCCAAATTTTCAGCTTGCCTTTCAACAGTTTCAGACAATGCTTGCACCTTTTCCAGCCCAGGCCAAATCCCCCTAAGGTCTCTTTTTTTCTCCCACTGAGCCTTTGTCAGTTTGCTGGGGGATCTAGACTGATCGTCCCAGAATCACTTACAGTAGCTCAAAGCTTTATTCTTTCGCTTGCTTGACTCACCTTTCTTTGTCCTTTCCCATGGGCCCTTGACCTGCATCTGATTCAACGCAGTAGCCACATCCAGGCTGTCTTCTCTGGTTAACTTCAGCCTGTACCATACCCTCTAGCTTGAGATGCCTCAATGTGGACCATGGACACAGGCACTTCATGCTGTGTGACTGTCATCAAGGAATCGGATGGTGCCTTGTGTGTGCTTCTTACCAATTAGGTGGACGGTCATCAGAAGTCACCAATGCACAGACAGATGTAAGACCATTCTCTACAGCCAGCATGCGTCCCAGGAGATGCCTCTGCATCACCTTGAAACTTCGAGTTCATTGTTTGAAATGCAGAATCACAGCCGCGCCCCCACGCACCTATTGATCTGAATCTGCATTAACAAGACCCCCCAGTTGTGATTCATTTCACATCAACGTTAAAGAGGATCCAATCTGGAGGTCACTATTGCCCGGCTCTTCTCCTTCTGCCTTATTGAAAAAGGCCTTCCCATTTGTTACACATTGTCATGGAGTTTGGCACCCTAACCTGGGGTTGAGCTGTCAGGGAGCAAAGGGATGAGGGTGTGGAGGCACACAGCTCATTACAGGCCTTGTGAGGGAGAAGAGAGAAAGGTACACCTAGAAGGCCACAGTACTGCAAACTCTGTTCAGGATGCTTTCACAGGATTAGTGATAGGAATTGGACCCTTTAAATGGTAGATCAGGCCGGGCGCGGTGGCTCAAGCCTGTAATCCCAGCACTTTGGGAGGCCGAGACGGGCGGATCACGAGTTCAGGAGATCGAGACCATCCTGGCTAACACGGTGAAACCCCGTCTCTACTAAAATACAAAAAAAAAATTAGCCGGGCGAGGTGGCGGGTGCCTGTAGTCCCAGCTACTCGGGAGGCTGAGGCAGGAGAATGGCGTGAACCCGGGAGGCGGGGCTTGCAGTGAGCTGAGATCCGGCCACTGCACTCCAGCCCGGGTGACAGAGCCAGACTCCATCTCAAAAAAAAAAAATAAAAAAAAAAAAAAAAAAATGGTAGATCAGTGGCTTTCAGGCTGAGATGGTGTATCCCATTGGTGAGGGGTTCTGCCAATCGGTTTCAAGACATCCAATGTCTACCAGCTCTTCCCTGAGTCTCTTTTCCATGTCCCTCTCTCAGTAATCCCACCCTCTTCTCAAATAAAGGCCAGCCTCTGACTCCCCAGGAACCTCACCGCATATTACTATGGACAAACCTCAACTCTTGCATCTGTAAAAACCAAAGATAGAAATAGATTTGTTGACCAAAGAAGTCACACATCTGTATACTTAGTAAGGAAGGCTTTATTTCTGAAAGAAGGTACCACAACCTGCAGGCCAGAAGCAGAGCATCCTGTTGAAACCAAAAAGCAAGCACTTCAAGGGAGGGGTAAAGGGAACAAGAATTGTTGCTGGACGGGTGACTTGTTTTACATATTCAGCAGGTTTTAGCTGGAGCTAGTAAAATTCACGAAGAGGTGGTGCATGCATGCATAATAGGCTAACATATATGCAGCATGCATCCCATGTTCACCTTGTGGTGGAGACTCAACATTTAAATGTACTACAGTTAGGCTCTGGACATCAGAAGGTGAAGCAGAGGACGTAAAGCCATTTGTGCATGGTCCTCATAGACTGGCGAGAAGCACTCCATGGCCAGTGGTCTCCTATGTTGAAGGAATGCTGGCCAGTTGCTTTGTCAAAAGCACAAAAGGGAAGGGCAGCATCAGGTGGTTGGTTGATAGAGTGGTGGAGTGAGTCTTTGCAAAGTGCTGGTTTCTGTTTAGCCCTTGGGAAAGAAAGCCTAATGGTGTTTAGCTAGGGAAGGGCTATAATGAGTCCAGGAATTCCATTTTCAAGGCTTCTCTAGGGTCCCCTTGGCCAAGAGGAGATTAGTTCAGTCAGTTGGGGGGCTTAGAATTTTATCTTAGGTTTACAGATTGGTATGGACCTGTCCTATTCTAGCAATAAATAGCATTCATTCATGGATACATAAATTAATTTTTTAAAACCCTGTCTCTACTCATTAAGTGATGCATTTTTCAATAGAATAATGTTAAAGATTCATAATTGCATATCACAATTTGTATGCTTTAATAATTGTATATAATAATTGTATATGTCTTGATCAGTTGTGTACTAATGATGTCCATATGATGATAACTCAATCCAAAAGAAAAATTAACAGTTACAGCTTTATGGTCAGAGGGAGAAAGGGATATATATGTGTGTATATATATATATGTGTTGGTTTAATGAAATATCAAGGCACTGTCTTTTGATCTATATAGGATTTATTTTAAAGGGAAAAACCATGGAAATTCCTTTAACAACTGAACGCTTCATACTCTAAATTTTATTGGGTCAGCTCTAAGCCTTTCGTTAAGCCTGCAGAGGAAAATAAAACTTCTGAAACATTCCATTAGGCTTGACCTTTGAACCAGTTTCTCAGAAACAAGAAAGGAAATGAAGAGTTTCAGCTCTCCTTAAACACCAGTTCAGGCAAAGAGGGTTCATTCTTGTGCTACAGACTTTGATTTCCATTTAAGGCTTTCACTCTTTAGAAAAAAAAAAAAAAAGGATACTGCATTAGGTTGAAAGCTGGAAAAATTAAACTTGGCCTTCAGTTTTCTGAGAAATCAGCACTCAGTTCTTAGCAAATTTCAGAAGCAAACTTAGCCACCAAACAAATGGTTTCTTTCAATTAACACACAGCAAATAAGGATGTCTGGAGTCGCTTTTAAACAATAGGTCAACTATACACTTTCCCATCCTGTTACCCTCTCCACGTTCAATGGCACACTGTGGTGGAGGTGGCAGGCTGCCCTTGGCTCAGAAGACAGGCATTTCATCTTTTCAAGAAAGCCAGAATTCTGCCCTGCCAATAACCTGATGTGCCCCCGACCTTATTAGGAGAGACACCATTTAGTTTCATCGTTATTATTACACAAAGAGAAGCCAAGGGAAATAGTCTCAAATACTTCCCAGATTGTTAATACAAGAGAAGGCATGCTTTCTTTAGATGGTCATTGGAATTGATAGAGAAAGTTTCTTTGGTAACTTTCAACAACAACAACAACAAAAAATGAGCATATGATGACTTACTAAAATGTACCCTTTAAGGTTTTCTCTGCTGTTTCAAGTGGTAACACTTGGAGAATGACATGCAAAGGTGTGACTTAGAAAATGTTCTGTGTACAGGGAGTGAACATTTCAGCAGGGTTTCAATCTCATGGGGAAGATTACCTGTAAAATGGTGTGGGCATTGTTCTTTCTAGTTGTTTTGGGTCGTTTTGCTGTTTGGCATATAAACATGAGAAAAGGGTAACTGGGGCCTACCCAGGGTCCCTGCTGCCCTCACCACGAGGTTCAACCTCTGTAGGTTTGGAGTCAAGCCAGACCATAGTCAGAAAATATCTAAGACAGAGTAGCTTAGTGGAAGCAGGGAGTGGGAGAGGGAAAGAAAAAACGTGGAGCTGATATAATTTGAGAAATCTTGAAGTGCAAAGATGTGCCGGAGGAATGGCATTACAAATTGCAAATCCCAATTTTTCTGGAGACTGGAAATAAATGTGTTTGAAATGTATATCTTTTAGGGAAAAAAATACCAGAAAGTATTAACTAAAATATCAGAACATTGAAAAGAAAATAAGGACCATAAAAACATATTTTACTGCAGTTGACTAATGACAAGCTAATGCCATTTAGGTTTTTAATGAAGTTGTTAGTATTTAAACCTTAGACAATATTCATAGACATTCCACATATTTATTTCAAAAGGCCCTTGAAAAAGTTTATTCTGTTTTTGTAAATATTGTTGATAAACTGATTGATTACCTAGTTAGATAACTCAAGAGTCTACGTTATATACTTTTTACCCCTGTCTCTGACAAGAAGTTATTCCTTGTCACTGTCTCAGTCCATTTCCTAATGGTGCAGGCAGCTTTATAGCTTTTTGCTTACTTTACATTTATTCATCTTTCATTTGACAGCATTCATAATTTTAATGATAGGATAGTATGTATAAAGCATGATTTTTTTCTTGACGTGCACCATGGTTTACTAGACATGGATAGGTCAGAGAGCATTGAAGAATCTCATACTCAAAGTTGACAAAGAGTACCTTTCTGAAACATTTGTTTCTATTACAGAACAAAAATAGACTGGTGATTTTAAAAGCTTTGGATCAGAGAGTTATCTTTGCTGTCTAACATCTTTTAGAACTATCCTGAAGGCAAGGGAAGAATCAACATGAAGCGTGACGTATTTGAATGAAATTAAGGTATCATCTCTGAGGCTCCTTAGTTGCTCTCAGTAAATTGTTGCGATGTGATGTTTTCTTTCCTGGGGAGGGGCAGGTGCTTCCAGAATCCTTTCGGAATGGTGATGCTTGGAGGGAAGGATAAGACCCCAGTGAGTTGCTCAGTTGCCCACTCCTCACTATGTCCCAACTTAGTTCATCATCATAGATCCTGTGACTCATTGACTTTCAGGATGCTTTGAATTTAATAGCCAGAGAATGTTGGAAAAAAGTCAGAAATACCCTGGATGCAGTGTCTCATGCCTGTATTCTCAGCTACTCAGGAGGCTAAGGCAGGAAGATCATATGAGGCCAGGAGTTCAAGACCAGCCTGGGCAATATAGTGAGACCCCCCCATCTCTAAATTTTTTTGTTTTTTAGTTTGCTGGGCAGTGGTGGTGCACACTGTAGTCCCGGCTGTTCAGGAAGCTGAGATAGGAGGATCACTTAACCCCAGGAGTTCAAGGCTGCAGTGAGCTGTGACTGTGCCACAGTACTCAACCTTGAGCAAGACAGCAAGATCCTGACTCAGACAAACAAGCAAATGTGTGGTAAAGCTGTGCCTCACATATTCATGAAATAAGCTATGTCACAGACATAATTTGTCAGATAACCACATCTGCCCACAGAACTAAAGATCATGTTACTTTTTGCCTCTGATCTCTAAATTTACATCTGTTTCTTTCAACAAATTGCCCTGTAGCCTTCCCTTTAGAGCAGGTATCTCCATACACAGAGCAAGTGTACATACAATCTCTTTAAATGTATTTATTTTTAAAAAGCACATGCATGTGCTTTGTTACCCGCTGAAGGAGAACACCCATAGTTTTGTAAAAACATGTGTTGACTTTGAATATATATTTTGTCCTATACTGTGCACATTTTAAAGTATCTCACTTGTAATAAGGCACTTTTTATCCTATAGCTGTCAAAATAAAAAAAACTTACATAATAAATGTATCCAAGAAGCCACTCAAAATACATATTATAGAACAATTTCATAATATAGAACAATTTCATAAAATATTGAAAAATGAATCAACCCAGTGTAGCTTTGCTGCTTTTATATATAGAGTGAAATGACACTTCAGTGGAACTCTTGTGTGGGATCGTGCATTTATATCACCAGTCTTTTTGGAGGCAATTCATAAATGCTTATTGCATAATATTATTATGCAACTATGCCTTCATTATGTCAATAGAGATTCTCTGTGGCAAGCACTGTGGTAACATGAAAATTACCAAGATGAGTAAGATATGTCTGCATCTTCAAGAAACTTTGGGATGTCTGCGGGAAAATGACGGACCTGCAGTTTCCGTACTGCGACACATGAAGTGAAAATGCTGGGCACTGATATCATGGGAGGCTGAGCAGGAGCAGTTAGCATGGGCAGGAAGGGAGACACTTTCTACAGCAAGCCGCATGAGGTGACTGAAGAAGAGGCTACTTAAGTCAGGTTCATGATGAGTTTCTTGCAAAAGGAAGAGTATGATATGTATAGAGAAGCAAAAGTTACCAGCGTGGGAGTTGCAGAAGTGTGGAGGGAGGAACAGAACAGGACACCACCAGAGGCGTCGTGTGGCAGGCCCAGTTCCCAACAGGGCTCACTAGGGCCTTCCACTGTTCCAGGGGCTTGGAGCCAGGAGATAACATAACTAGATGTATTTATTGTGCTTGGAATCACGGCCATAAGGAGTGGAGAGATGGGGTTGAGCTTTAGGAAGTTCACCTCTGCTTTAGAATCAGACATGGGAGGACAGTGCTATAAGCCAAGCTTCATGCTGAAAATCTCTAGGGAAGAATCACCAAGAACCATGTTAATTACCTTTGTGTGTTTGTGTGTGTGTGGTGTGTGTGCATGCATGTGTGTGTGTGGTGTGTATGTGCATTGGGGGAGTTATTTATTTCTCCAGTCTCTGAAACAGGGACTGTCCCTCACAAGTTTCCCATCTTTCTCTTGCAACTGTATTACTTTCCTTTACGAACCTCTCACAATCCCTACTTCACATTTTTAGTGCATCATTCTCAAGATGCCTTGGGTTGATGAGGATGACTTTTGCAGCTATTACAGGACTTTCTTAAATAGCAATATGTGCAGGCATGATGAAGAAGGTTGTAATGTTGGCAGTAAGTCAGAGCTATTTGTCCCTGGCTTGGTGGCTACTGTTTAAACCTCCCAGCCTTGTTCAGTTATCACCATCACCCAAGTAAAGCATGGAGGTAATCCCAGAGCAGGGGGCAGCATCCATGGTAAAGAACACAGTATAATGTTGATTTGACATAATAATCTTATTATCCACACAATATCTGCAAGTGACAAGAATGGAAAATCAAATTCCTTTTTAATGCAGCAACACACATATGTAGAAACTCACTGTTGTATAAAACATTGTCCATTTTTATGTCAATTTTACCGATCACTTAAACTGTTTTAATTTTCTTTTGCTCGGTGGTAGATCCATTACCATTTCAGTTTTATGTTATGTACATTAGAAAGATGATAAAACTGATCTTTAGAATATGTTAGTTAGCTCTGCATTTATTTGAGAAAAAAAGAGGTCATATGCATACATTTTCAACTTAGAAAATACTACTTCTTGCATAACATTTTGAAAACATCTTCATGTTTATCAAACTCAAAAAAATAGATCATGTAGGCCGGGCGCGGTGGCTCAAGCCTGTAATCCCAGCACTTTGGGAGGCCGAGACGGGCGGATCACGAGGTCAGGAGATCGAGACCATCCTGGCTGACACGGTGAAACCCCGTCTCTACTAAAAAATACAAAAAACTAGCCGGGCTCAGTGGCGGGCGCCTGTAGTCCCAGCTACTCGGGAGGCTGAGGCAGGAGAATGGCGTGAACCCGGGAGGCGGAGCTTGCAGTGAGCTGAGATCCGGCCACTGCACTCCAGCCTGGGCGACAGAGCAAGACTCCGTCTCAAAAAAAAAAAAAAAAAAAAAAAATAGATCATGTAAAGCTATGTTAAATTCTGTTTCTTTAATCTTAGGAATTGGTGTCACTTTCATAATTTTCTAAGATTAACCAGGGCCTATTTTAGAATTTTGCTTTAAGATACTTGATATGATTGGCTTTGTGTCCCCACCCAAATCTCATCTTATAGCTCCCATACCTCCCACGTGTTGTGGGAGGGATCCGGTGGGAGATGATTAAATCACGCAGGCGGGTCTTTCCCATGCCATTCTCATGATAGTGAATGGGATCTGATGGTTTTTAAAATGGGAGTCTGTATGCAAAGCTCCCTCTTTGCCTCTTGCCATCGACATGAGATGTGACTTGCTTTTCCTTGCCTTCCACCGTGGTTGTGAGGCGCCCCCCAGCCATGTGGAACTGCAAGTCCAATTAACCTCTTTCTGTTGTAAATTTCCCAGTCTCCGGTATGTCTTTATCAGCAGCATGAAAACGGACTAATACAATCTCTTTTCCTTTTCAGTTCTTCAGCTGATTGGGTGTTTGGTATGCTGTACTATTTTCTCACCCACATAGGATTTTTAAAACCATGACATAGTGGCTGGTTTGTCTGAGGATACCAGTGTTTAGATAAACAAGAAACCTAGTGGAGAAAAAAAACACTGAAGCAACTTTACTTATGTGAGTGAAAGTGAAATATGTTAATGTTTATGGAGAACAACTTTTTTCCTGCCAAAACCTGCCAACCAAATTTACAGAAACAAAAGAAAAAAGAGAGTTATACAAAATATTGTATTTGTGCATCGATTTAATTTCCTTTTGATATTTACCTGTGTTGTAAGTGAACCATGCCAGTTGAATGCAATTGAGCAGTGCCTGTGACTAAGGAACTGGAATGTAAACTCTGTGTAGAATGGTCAGAACCACTGGGCATCGTTTCCATTTCACATGTGATTAGTGTTCTCAGAGTTCAGCTCACTGCCTGTGCATATGTGGCATCCATTTGTGAGCCTGCCAAGGCAGGCCTGACAACTTCATGGAAACAGGAAACACGTTATGCATTTCCCACTAAAATATGACAGGCTAAAGTATTCTGATCATCAGCTAAAGAAAATCCAAAAAAATCAAATACATGAAAAAATACAGATAACTACAGACTTCTTCAGGCTGTGCGCAGTGGCTCATGCGTGTAATCCCAGCACTTTGGGATGCCGAGGCTGGTGGATCACCTGAGGTCAGGAGTTCGAGACCAGCATGGCCAACATGGTGAAACCCTGTCTCTACTAAAAATACAAAAATTAGTTGGAAGTGGTGGCAGGAGCCTGTAATCCCAGCTGCTTGGGAGACTAAGGCAGGAGGATCGCTTGAACAGGAGACGCGGAAGTTGTGGTGAGCTGAGATTGCGCCATTGCACTCCAGCCTGGGCGACAGAGTGAGAGTATGTCTCAAAAATAAATAAATAAATATGAATGAATAAATTAATTAAAACACTATAGAATTCTGTGGTTTGTCACACACTAAAACTTTGCAAATGACTTCACAGGATGATTTTAAATAGAATGTCCATTAAATAGACATTTTAGTTTATAAATATTTATTTTACATATTCTTAAAACTCTCTAATTACATAAAATTATTGTGTAGGTCTTTAACACTCTTTATTCAACAAATACTTATTGAGTATCAACCATGGGCTTGGCTCTGTTCCAGGTATTGGAAAACAGGCACAGTTTCTGTTCTGTTGAAGCCTATGTAGTAGTCAGAAGAAAGAGACATGCAACAAATAAACACAGTCTTAAGTAGATAGAAGGTTCTGCAGAAAATGAGGCAAGGTAAGGAGACTGAGAATGAAAGATGTGCCACTTTACATGAGGTGGTCAGGAAAAGCTATGAAAGTGAGTTTGTGACTCAGTTTGCTTAAGAGTAAAATGAGAATAATAACAGCCCTTTGTTAACAATTACAAGATTGCTGTGTGGAATAATTTGAGTTAAACGTACAAAATGCTTAAAACACTGCCTGATGTTATATAGGTACGTTCTCTCATTATTAATACATCTTTTTATTATTGATATTATTATAGACATTTCTATATATTTTTTTCTGGGTAGAGAGAGAAAAATGGGGCAGCACCTAGAGTTGCATGTGTTGTGACTGTTTGCTTTGTTTTATTTAAGATAAGAAGTTTACAGCATGTTTTTATGTGGTTGGGAATGCCACCAAAGAAGGATAAAACTTGGTGCAGCAGGAGAAGAGGCCATTGTTGTAAGGAAGGATCTTACCTATGGCAGAAGGAATGGATTTAGTGGTGTCAAAGGGAAAGGGGATGATTTGTCTACATTTTCACAAAAGCAAAGGCACAGTAGATGAGAACAAATCCAGTTGGGTTGAAGGATCTGGTGAGGAGAGGGTGACTTTTTGTTTTCTTACTGAGAAAAGAAATCAAGTTCTTGCTTGAGCCTGAGGAGGGGCCTAGGGAGCTAAGGATTGAGGGTTAAGATTGGGGTGCCCTTCCTGTACATGGGAGGGGGCATGGACTGGAGAGGGAGGTGGAACTGCCTGCCACGCAGGGCTGAGTGTCCACTGGAAGGGAGTGGTTATAAATTCAGAGGACAACCTTCAGCGTGGCTTGATGTTTGTCTTTGGTCACGCTCAGGAGCCGGGACAAAGGAGGCAGTGAGTCAGGCCTCCTCTGAGGTTGCCAGGTGAACACCGTGGAGGGACAGGAAGAAGGGGTGATAGCAGCTGGACTTCGGGTCTAGCCTGGTGAGGAGAACCAGAGAATGAGCGAGTGATGGACAGAGGGAAGGTGGTAGGTCCGTGTACTGGAGTTTCTTTTGGGTTCATAAAGAAAGAATTCAGATTCCTTGAGTCTACCAAAGTCAGTAGAATGCAGCTCAATCCTGTACTTCACCAGAGGGACCGAGGGTTCCCTGAACACCTCTGAGCATGCCACGCGTGCTCACTGGCAGTAGGGCAAGGATATGGTTCAACTCCTAACTCTAGAACGCTGCTCAGTGTGGCAGGGGCTCCAGTACAAAGAAGCATAAAAATCCTGATAATATTTTAGTACCATGATCCATGTGGTGCTGCATTTGAAGTCCTGCACCCTTTCAAACATCTGATGGAAGCTCTGGGCATCTTCACATTTCCATCTTTGCATAGATCCATACTTGTAGAATTCTGCAATTAATTTTAGGGTTAATTGGGCATGAGAGAATCCTGTCTGTGGACCTAGGAACCTCAGATTAAGGATCAAGGCTTTAAAAGTCTGCATTACATATGTCAATTATAAAAATTAATAATTTGAATTAAATAATCGTATTTATAACTGGAAAATACTTTCCCTGAAAGATACTCTCTTCGCTCAAAGGAACCAATCAAAATATAAAAATAATTAAAAAGTACTTATAATTAACACGCAAAATATACTTTCAGTGGACAAAGTACCATAGAGGGACACATAAAGGTTTATAAGATATTCAGCATTCCAAACAGTGGATAATTGGGAGTTTCTTATAGAGAGAAAGCAAAATAGGAAGAACTGATACTTAGAAATCATGCAAGAATGCACTGACCTCAGTGTGTTTTCTGGGCATTAAAGTATTATTTGTTCAGCTAACTATGCTACCATAGCCACCAAAATGGTGTTATCAATGAAGAGAGGGCATAGTATATGGTGTATGGCAGTTAACATGATGGTATCTAGGGTAAGACTGAGTTCAAATCCTAGTTTTCCACTAACTAGCTGTGTGACCCTGGGCTCGGTAATAAATCTCATTGAGCCTCAGTTTCTTAACCTGTAAGATGCAGATACAATAATAGTGGATAAGAGTACCTACCTCATGGAGCCCCCAAAAGATTAAAAGAGATGATGCACCTAAAGTGCTTAGATTAGCTGGGCGTGGTGGTGGGTGCAGGTAGTACCAGCTACTCGGGAGGCTGAGGCATGAGAATTGTTTGAACCCGGGAGGCAGAGGTTACAGTGAGCCAAGTTCACACCACTACACTCCACCCTGAGGAACAGAGCGAGATTCTGTCTCAAAAAACAAACAAATAAATAATAAAGTGCTTAGAATATACCTGGCAGCTAGTAATTGTTCAATAAATGGTGAGTATCAGTCCTGATTTACCCTAATTATATGCTCCAGCGATAATTTAGACTTTTTGTGTTGTGTGTGTGTGTGTGTGTGTGTGTGTGTGTGTTTTTCTTTTTCTTAGCTGTAGCCTTTTAATTGGGTCTGGAATCAAATTAACATTTAGAAACCTTGTTAATAAAATGTATTGTGAAAGAAATCATAATTAACAGGATAAATGCTCTTTTCCTCTTGGTCTCAACAAGCATTTTAATCCAGGTTGGTAATGGCCAAAAGTTGTCCGTTTTAGTTGCTACCTAGGGTATTATATGAAATTAATTTCTATCTACTGGTGATAAGACAATCAGAGTATTCCAAAACAATGTTATTTATATTTTCATAAAAGTCAAACTCTTTATCAAGCTTACTGTGTAGGACCAACCAAAGAAGATAAAGAACTGTAGCCATCCACTTCCATAGCTATGATAAAGCCTGCAGACCCTTCACTATGGCACTGAAATGAAACATTGAGAACTGGAGTTTTTCGAAACAAAACTCTAACATGTTCTGCAAAGTTAATTAGCTCTCAGAATTATTAACAGGAAAAGTTGAAAACTTGTATGTTTTAATTATCCAGCTTCAAAAACCAAATTCATCCCTCAGTTTCGTATTTAATATAAACATCTATCCACATGTATTTGTATGTTAATAATTTACCCTAAATAAAATGTCATTGTTTACAATTTCCCAGTTATTGTACTAGGTTGTGTGAACAAATAAAACTCTAAAATAAAAAGTGCTGTGAAGCCAGTTTCTACTGGCGAAAGTTAGAGAAATGGGATAGAACAATGGAATCAACAGTACAGAATTGTTTATACATTGTTTCAATATTGTTCAGATGTGGAGTATAAAAGAATTTGAGATCTTCACTCTCTCTAAGATTGTATCACCTTTAATAAAATGATAGCAAAAGCTGTACTCTGCATTACATCAGTTGCCATATTAAATTACCTCTTTAACTGCTCTACTCTTTCTAGTACAAGGTAGTATGGAGAGGATCATAGCTTTGAAAACTAAACTGATGGATTTCATTCTTGGTGAACCCTCTGCTACTAGGGTTTCCTGTTTTTATTTAAAGTTCTTATTGCTAGCATAGCCTAATAAAAAAACTGGAAAATTATAATTAATGATTATTTTTGTTAACAAATTAAAAGACTTGATACCCAGTGATAATTGAATTTTAAATAAACAATGAAAAGTTTTTAGTATAGAATGTTTCTTGCAATATTTGCAACATATTCTAATATATATATATATATATATATATATATATATATATGCATTGTTTAGCTGAAATTCAACGGTAACTGGGCACTCTCTATTTTCCCTGGCCACCCTACCAGCCACCCCTGGCTACCCCATACCTCCCCCAATCATGTCCCCATTGCAGCTAAGACATTAGGGGTAGTGGGAGCCAGGAGTCAGAACTCATTGCTCAGCTTTGAGGTTCAAACAGACATTTTTAAATGTTTAGCCAAATTTTGGTAGGAATGCAAGATTCTTTGATTTTAAAAAGTCAGTCTGGGCCAGGCACAGTGGCTCATGCCAGTAATCCCAGCACTCTTGGAGGCTGAGGCAGGAGGATCCCTTGAGCCTAGGAGTTCAAAACCGGCCTGGGCAATAAAGGGAGACCCCATCTCTACAAATAGTAGTAGTATTAATAATAATAATAAACTAGCTAGGCATTGTGGTGTGCATGCTTGTGGTCCCAGCTCCTTAGGAGACTGAGGCAGGAGGATAGGATTGCCTGATCCCTGGAGGTAGAGGCTGCAGTGAGCTGTGATCACACCATCACACTCCAGCCTGGGTGACAGAGTGAGACCCTGTCTCTAGGGGAAGAAGGCTTTTGGGGTGCCCAAAACACAACTTTGAGTCTGACTTGGGAGCAGACAAGAATCCAGATATAACACAGAGCACATTTCTGGACTTTAGAAAAGAAGAGAAATGATCAAGCAGGAATCAGAAAGTCAGGAAATTCACAGGGGACTAGTCCACAGTTCAGCTGCTGTGTGAGACCCCAGGAAGGTATCTGAAGACCCTGCCTCCTAAGATTGAGCCAGGTTGGATAGCCAGAAAGGGGCTGGTGGCTTGATATGGTTTGACTCTGTGTCCCCACCCAAATGTCATGTCGAATTGTAATTCCCTATTTGGAGGAGGGGCTTGGTGGGAGATGATTGGATCATGGGGGTGGATTTCCCTCTTGCTATTCTAGTAATAGTGAGTTCTCATGAGATCTGGTTATTTAAACGTATGTGGCACTTCCTCCTTTGCTTGCTCTTCTCCTGCTCCTGCCACGTAAGACATTCCTGCTTCCCCATTCACCTTCCGCCATGAGTGTAAGTTTCCTGAGGCCTCCCTGCCATGCTTCCTGTACAGCCTGTGTAACCATGAGCCAATTAAACCTCTTTTCTTTGTAAATTACCCAGTTTCAGCTATTTCTTTATAGCAGTGTGAGAACAGACTAATACATGGCTGCTCTCTGCTCAGGATTCCAAGAAGACCTGTCCTCCCAGGTCACCAGCACCAACATGGTTGAGGAGAAAGGCAGCAGGTGAAACGGGACTCAGGAATGCCTCCACTTCCCTTCCACTGCACCTCACAGGCAGGAATTCCAGTTGTTTCCACAGGTCCCTAAAGAAGGGCCCAGAGTGTCGGGGGCTTGGAAGAAGGTCTCGGGACTGGAAGTCAGAGAAAGTGCAAAACTTGTCACTGAGCCTTGGAAAAACCTTGTCCCTGAGCACGCCAGGCAGCTGTACTGAGGCTCGGGATCCTGCACAGGCCTGTAAGACCCTAGCCCTGTTTCCTGCTGCTGCCCCAAATCCTGCTCAGGGAGGAGAAGGAGGAGGGACAGGAGGAAATCTGAACAGCTCTTCTTGTGATGGAGTTGAAAAGCAGACCTATCTGTACAAGTTGACTCTAACTGGAATGTCACTGGGTTCTGACGGGGATGAAGGAAAGGGTCTGTCCAAGCACACAGAAGCTGTGGAACAGGAGTTTAGAGAGAAAAACAAAGTCACCTTTCTGCGCCAAAGATGAGTAATGTTCAGATTCTGACCTGCTCCAATGGATGTGCTCAGAGCCAAAGGAGCTGCAACCCACAGGCATTCTCCAGGCCCCTAATTCTCCACGGAGGAAGTACAGTTTAAATTGATTTTAATGGTGTTTTGAAACAGAGATAAAAGTGTTCTGGAAGGGTAAAATGCCACAAGCAAAATCTCATTTAGAAAATATACAGATATGTGACAAGGAGAAGTTGTCCAGGGATGTATGACTGGCTTCAAGTGTGTGTGACAGACTGTGTAAGCGTGTTTCTGTGAGAGTACGGGGTGGGTGTGAATGTTTAAGACTGTGGGAGGTGAGGGTGAGGGTATATGGGGAGTGTGTGTGTGAGTGTGCGTGTTGGATGGCGGTGGATGGGGAGTGATATGGTTTGGCTGTGTCCCCACCAAATCTCAGTTTGAATTGTATCTCCCAGAATTCCCACATATTGTGAGAGGGACCCGGGGGAAGTAATTGAATCATGGGGGCCAGTCTTTCCCGTGCTATTCTCGTGATAGTGAATAAGTCTCACGAGATCTGATGGGCTTATCAGGGGTTTCCGCTTTTGCTTCTTCCTCATTTTCTCTTGCCACTGCCATGTAAGAAGTGCCTTTCGCCTCCTGCCATGATTCTGAGGGCTCCCCAGCCATGTGGAACTGTAAGTCCAATTAAACCCCTTTTTCTTCCCAGTCTTGGGTATGTCTTATCAGCAACGTGAAAACAGACTAATACAGGGAGTATGTGTGTGGGGGGTGGGGGCAGANAAAAAAAAAAAAAAAGTAATTATAATCTAAGCAGAGGCTGACCATGCTTAGGCATACAATTTAAAACACTGTCTTAGCCCATTTGGGCCGCTATAACACAATGCCACAAACTGGGTGCCTTACAAACAAGATAAATGTATTTTTTACAGTTCTGGAGGCTGGGAAGTCTGAGAGCAAGACAGCAGCAAGTTCGTTGTGTGGTGAGGGCCAGTGTACTGGCTCAGGGACAGCAGTCTTTGCTGCGTCCTCGCATGGTGGAAAGAGGATGGCTAACTCTCTTGGATCTGTTTTAGAACAGCACTGTCTACCTTCATGAGAGGTCTACTCTCATGACCTAAGCACCTCCCAAAGTCCTCATCTTCTCACACCATCCCCTTAGGAATTAGGATTTCAACAATGAATTTGAGCAGGGACGCCAACATTCAGTCCATAACAATCAGTAATTATGCAGTAACTAAAGCAGGACTTTTAACAGGCAGCACCATGAGTTTAATATAATGCGTATTTGCCCTTAAAAGTAATAAATTTCATTTATCTTGAAAATCTTCTATAATTGATACTTTTTTCATCATTAGACTAATATTTTCTTATGAAACCAACTTTTTTATAGAAAATTGTTTCATGAGCCCCAGTTAAAGTGAGCATAAGATGATCCCTTTACATAACGAGATAATATGGTACAAATTATTACTAGTGAGAGGTTATTTTAAAATATAGGCATTGTTCAGCAAGCGAAACGTTCTTCAGCCCCTTGGCCCCCTGTCATGTTTTTACAAGTCTCCGAAGCAGGCCTTGCTTGCTGTCTCCTGCTGAGAATAGAAGGCTTCCTCCCACCAGGTTGCTTCTCCTGGTGCCCCTGTGCATTGCGCCCTGTGCCGATGTCCTTGTGTACACACACACACACACACACACACACACACCCCTCTACCTTTGTGGTTTGGGTATTATCTCACAGATATAGCCTGATCTACCCTCGCTTCATCACTGATTCAGGAGCAGAGAAAGAAGGGATGAAAAATTTTCTGGGTATGGGATATGGAAAGAATTACTACAGCAGTAAAACTAACTTGTTCTTAGAGACTGATAAATGACTCTGAAGGTAATTCAGAAAAAAAAAAAAAAGGCTTTGGGATCACATTTTGAGCAAAGTAGCCTCATTTAACTAAGCCCATGGCCACCTCATGGGGCCACTCTGAAAGACAGAGGTACCTTCAACCTGCACCCCTAAGACGCTGGTAACAACCCCAGGTTGCGGAGAGGAGCCCTGCACTGAGACCATGAGCACGCTCCCGCAGGGACACACAGAAGGGAAACCCGGTGTGAGCAGAAGTGTCACTCCTCTGTTTTGAGGCAGAATGAGGGAGTTGTCACTAAGGACAGCACACTGAATTGTATGAATTTGAGATCACACTTCATTCTCTCTGCCTTTTCATTTGGGCACAGTGCAAGCCAAACCTTTGAGGCATTTTGGCATCTTGACTCAACAACATGGTGAAAGACCAAAGCATCAGACATTCCTATGCATATGTGTGGATAAAAGCACATCCATAAAGGTTGAAGATAGTTGGGCCTTGCATAACAGTCCCCAAGGTCAACCTGTGAGTTTTGAAAAAATAGCAGATCAGGAAGCAAAAGTCTTTTTGTTTCCAAGGCAACAGAATGACAAATAACTTGACTCTTAGTTGAATGGATGATAAGATGATTTCAGTATCTTTTCAACTGGAAATGGCTATAGAAAAGCAGACATCCTTGAATCCACCCCACGATAGCTCCTGGAGCCTGTTTTCCGAAGTTGTCCCAAAAGATGTTCTAACAACGTTGATGGAAGCAGCTTGCAACTTTTAATTTGTTGCAAAGAAAGAAGGAAGAGGTGAGGCAAATAGACCATTAATTCACATGACAAATATTTATTAAGAACAACTGTATTTTCAAATATCCCCCCAAAATATATCATGAATCTATTTATTTCTCTTCAGCCTGCACCTCCACACGCGCATCCTAAGCCAGCATCATCTCTTGCCTCTTCTATTGTCAGAGCCTCCTAACTGGCTTCTCTGCACTTTCAGTCTTGGTCTCTTCTAATCAATTCTTCTCACAGCAAAGAGAATACAAATCCTTCATTTGTGGAAATCAGACTGCTACTCTCCTGCTCACATTCTTCATTGTCTTCCTGTTACATTTAAGAACAAGTATAAAGTCTTCAAAAAATCTCTCTTGAGATCGTGGATGGGTCTAGCACCCCACCCCCTACTTCATGTCCCATCACTCTTTCTCTTGCATATTTGAGCCATTTGTGCAGGCCTCCATGCAATACCTTCAGTGGGCCAAACTTGTTTCCACTGCAAGGGCCTTCCTAGGGAGCCATCCCTCTGCCTAGGACATTCCCCCATGTTTCTCGCTTGGCCAACCCTGCTCATCTCTCAGATGTGCTCGAGAAGAGCACGTTCTTAATCCTCAGCACCACCTGCCCATCTAAGTCAGGTTATTTATTAAAAGCCATCCTGGCATCCTTAACCTTTCCTTCCCGACACTTTACATAGTTTGTTTCTGTGCATTAAGATGCAGGTGCTCCTTGTTAATTTTTTATTTCCTGTAGCAGCCCTGTCACCTAAGTCTGCACCTGGCTCACAGCAGACAGTGACGGACATTTTTAGAAAGAGGACGTGTGAGAGGGAGGGTGCTGTGTGAACAAGATGCATAAACAAACAATTCAATAGGATGTGACAAATGATACAAGAGCCACCTACATCAGTGAGGGCACAAGAAATTGCTGCCTGGGGAGATGGCTGCAGGGAAGGTGTCGGGGGAACACTAAGAGGCTAATACAGTATTGGCCTGAAAGCTGCAGTGGCATGACCAAAGGCACTGGAGTGGGGAGGTGGGGAGACAGAAGGGCAGAGCGCAGTGGTTAGAAGCCAGGATTGGGAGCCTGACGCTGAGGCCCATTCTGACTCTGCTCCCGACAGTGGGGCGATCTTGGGGAATCCATGCAAATGCTTCCTGTGCCAGGTTCCTCATCTGTCAAACGGAGATGGTAATAGTACCTGCCCTGTTGGGTGGTGCTTAAGATGAAAGGAGTTTGTGTTTGAAAGGCGCTCAGAACCATGTTTTGTGTGTAGTAAGAGCTACATTAGCACGTGGTATGACACATCCTCTGAAGGGAACAAGGCAGTGAGAGCGGTGACTGGGGGACGCAAGCGCGACCACAGGCACTTCTCAGACTGCTGTCTGGTGGCTGAGTGGATGCAGTGCATTCATTCATTCATTCATTCATTCAGCAAACAAATAAACCCACCATGCTGCAAGGAACTCGGGATAATGTGCTTCTTAAACTCAGTTCTTTTCCACATTGAGCTCAGACTAGTGGGAAACACATGGAGGTACCCAGCAGATGGAGAGAACAGATGGATGCACAAAACATGTTGGAAAAGGGGGAAAGAAGCTAACTGATCTCTGAGCACAGTGGCCAGGAAGAAACGGACTCTCTGCTGGGAGCACAGTTGAGTCAGGACAAGGTGGTTGGAAGAAAAGGGTGGTACAACCGAGTGGGCTGCCATGAGGCTAGACTGAGAGCGGAAACCCCTGGCCCCGCTCCTGCAAGGAACAAAATCCCTCCCACCACTGTTCCTTGTCCCTGATCTCAGTTTAAATAAATAGCACTCTTTTAAAAAAACTGATTTTATATTTGTAGTTTATATTTTTTAGACGGACCAAAAATTATTATACAAGTTTCAGGTCTGCAAAAACCTGGATACATCTAGGGATGAAATGCATTGCTGAGCACCATTGAGGGAAGAAGTAGTGTTATGCATGGGGGAGAGAGAGAGAGAGAGAGAGAGAGAGAGAGAGGTGCGTGCCTGTGTGTAATGCATTTATGTATACAAAAGGCCAAATAAAAAATGAAACAGTTTGTGCAACACTTCACAAAGGATTTTAATACAGTATTAATCCTCAACAACCAATAAGTCAGATACCATTTGTATTAGTCTGTTTTCATGCTGCTGATAAAGACATACTCAAGACTGGGTAATTTATAAAGAAAAAGAGATTTAATGGACTTACAATTCCACGTGGCTGGGGAGGCCTCACAATCATGGTGGAAGGTGAAAGCCACATCTTACGTGATGGCAGGCAAGAGAGAATGAGAACCAAGCAAAAGGGGTTTCTCCTTATAAAACCATCAGATCTCCTGAGACTTATTCACTATCATGAGAACAGTATGGGGGAAACCGCCCCCATGATTCAGTTATCTCCCACCAGGTCTACATGGTGGGAGCTACAATTCAAGATGAGATTTGGGTGGGGACACAGCCAAACCATATCAACGTTATCTTCATTTTAGAATGAAGACTGAGATTCAGGATACCCTCAATAACTAACCAAGGCTACTGAAAAAAGTGGAAACAGCTGGGCTGGTTTCCCATTACCACATACTTCCTCCTCATGGAATCAAAAAGCACCCAGAGAAATCTATGTCTTGGAGCTCTTCCTGAATGAAGGAGTAGTAGATCATGTCATTGTGGTCAGCAGATAAATACCGATGGCTGACATTTATTGAAGGCGAAGTCTGTGCCAGGCATCCCCTTCAGCAATTTGCATCCATTACATCACTTAAGTCCTCAGCAACTCAGTGAAAGGAGTGATAGTATCATCTATGTTTTATAGAAGGAGGAAACTGAGGCCAAAGCCAATGGGTGACTTACCCAGGGCCATAGAGCAAGTGGGAGGAGGTCTGAATTCAGCAAGGCCATCTGCGTGCAGAAACCATAGCATAACTACCACGTTAGGCTGCCCCTTATGGGTTCCATGAGCAACCTGTACCGACAGAAACAAATAATTAGGAATTCACTTTTTCCTAAGGTCAAGAGCATTGTCTTATTCTCATCATAGACTGAATTTGTATCCCAAACACCCTGAGTGGAAGAGAAAAGAAGTTTCTGGGGGCAGCCTGTGGCTTGATTATGTTCACAGTCTTAAGGAGAAAAGACACACATGGAACCTTACATTACATATAGGAGGTACCATGTGCTGAGGAGTGAGTGATTAAGACAGCAGGTTAACCCAGGGCTCAAAGTCTACCTATGCCTGTGGGTCTGAACACTGGGATAACTCTTTGGGGCAGTAGGCAGAAAGGAGGAAGGACATGAGGTTTCTTAAAGGAGAAAGGGCATCTGAAATGGTCCTCCTCCTCCTAATTTCCCTCTGCATTGTGAAACCTACCAGGTGATCCCTCATAACCAAAGCCAAAGCCAATGGGTGACTTACTGCACGTTTACATCCTCCATTTGCCCAGGAGATCATTTTCCCTCCAGCTGCTGTCACTAGTCAGAGGCAGCCTCTCAGAGCTGGGAAGCCGTGGTCACATCTGAAATCATCCTGTGACTCCTCAGCGTGGTTTCTTCTGCATTACCTGACAGTGGAGAACAGGTGAAGCATCATTGGAGATCTGGGGAAGGCATCTTTCTCTCTTCACTGCCTTTCTCTAAACCACATCTAAACTGAGGTGCTCTATTCTTAATCCCACATGCGGCATTTACGGGGTTTGTTGCGTTCCTTTGGCATCGTCCCTTTTCTGTCTTCCATGGCCCCTTGTAAGAAAGTAGCAGAAGGAGCAGACTGGGGGATATAAGAGAATAACTTCCTTTGTTGAAAGATGACACACATCCCCCCAAGACTTCAGCTAAGAGGATTCCCCAACAAGAAGTGTCTCCAGGTGTGCAAGGCTCTGGAGGAACATCCCCTCTGATTCCCTGGATCTCTCCCTGTCCCCGTGGTCTTCCTGATTGGGAGTGGCTATCATTCTCAGCTGCCCAGAGAGCACTACTTACTCTGAAAAACACAAGCCGGCTTCCTTTCCTTCCTCTCAGGACTGATGGGCTGAGCTAACCTTAGGGGAAGAATTGTATTCAAAAGCACAGAGGGCAGATATCAATTAATTACAAAGAAAAAGCCAGAAGCACAAGTTGAGGAAAGCAAATTTGGCACAGGTTTCTGATGTGACAGTTACCTTTCAACTCCAGCTCCTGGTGTGCCAAGGATCTAACTCCCAGTTGCCCACATTCCTTCTCGGGACACCGACCCCTCCCCTGATTTACCCACTCCCTCTTCCTCGAGGGCACACCATTCCAAGAAAGTCACGGAGCAGTGAAGGGCTGCGTTCCGTCTTCCAGGAACAGTGTCCTTTCCATCGTAAAGATGAAAGTTTAGGGCAATTAAGTCTCCAAAAATTTGAATCTATTTTTCCCCAGGGGTAGGAGGGGGCAAAAAACAGCAGAATTTCCACGCTTGTGATGGAAATGCAGTATGTGACTTTAATATAAAAATGTCTGTCTTAAGATTAAAACACAAAATATGTTTTCACCCACTCCCTGCTTGCTTGCAAACTGTCCTTATATTGCAGTGCTGAGCAAAGAATAAGAATTTTAAAATGTAATTTCTTCTCTCTCAACAGTGAAACTTCAGGGCAAGAAAACAATGTTTGATATTTTGGGGGTCATTGGAGAGAAACAAAAAGAAAGATTGTAAAGCGTGAGGAAGTTCTCCAAAAACGCACTATGTATGGTTGTTCGTATTAAGTCTAAAACATGATACAGTTCCTTGGTGGCACACCCTGCCACATAGTATTGGAACCACACACACACATTGGAATCTACTTTGTTTTTCCCTAGTTCATTTCAGCGACTCCAGCTGAGGGCATCCCAGATGTTTCCTGTCTGCTGGATCCTAGAGTAAGAAAGCAGATGGGGGCTGGGCACAGTGGCTTACAACTGTAATCCCAGCACTTTGGGAGGCAGATGTGGGCAAATCACGAGGTCAGGAGTTCAAGACCAGCCTGACCAACATAGTGAAACCCTGTCTCTACTAAAAATACAAAAAATTAGCTGAGCATGGTGGCGGGTGCCTGTAATCTCAACTACTTGGGAGGCTGATGTAGGAGAATCGCTTGAACCCCAAAGGCAGAGATAGGGCCACTGAGCTCCAGCCCAGCCCAGGCTCCGTCTCAAAAAAAAAAAAAAAAGAAAAAACGAGAAAGCAAAAGGGGAGACCACACACTGAGATACCAGTTCCTGTTTCATTCTGTTTTATTTTCTTCCCCATCAGTATCTTCCCCATCAGTATCAGATTGTGCCCTCTAATCCCAGCAGAAAGCTGTGCTACAGGCCGGTGTTGCCTGAAGCCATCTTGCCTTTCTACTTCCTGTTTCCAAAAGGCGGCACCCTGGAAGGGATGAGAGTGGGAACTGGGGGTCCTCAAAAGGGTAGAGGCTTAGCCTCCCATGGGGAGGGGCTAGGATAGCCAGATAAAATACAAGATGTCCAGCCACATTTGAACTTCAGATAAACAACGAATAAATTTTTAGTGTAAGTATATATGTTCCAAATATTGCCTGGAACATACTTTCACTTAAAAAAAAAAAAAGTTGTTTGTCTAAAATGCAAATTTAACTGCGTGTCCTGTATTACTTACTAAATCTGGGAACTGTGTGTGGGGAGGGTGGGAAGGACTTTGGATCTGTAGTCATTGGGGCCCCAGGCCTGGTGTTCACACTGGGAGGTGGAGGTGGCAGCACATCCGGGGGGACAGGGAGCCCTGACAAGGAAGCTGGACCAGACTTGAGGGATTGCAAGGGCCTGAATGATGGGCATTTCTGGTGTGACCAGGCCCATCGAGGATCAGAGGGCCAACAGAATAGCTTCCTCTGCTTAGACCTTCCAGGCTGTGAAGTTCCCTTGGGTGTCCTCTGCCTACCCTGCTTTTCGGTGGAGGAGGGGTTGGTTCTCATCCTCATTCCCTTCTTCAGGACACTCTCCTAGCTGTTTTCTGCTGGAGACCAAACCCGGTCTCTTCTCCCAAGAGCAAGAAATCCTATCTGTTTCCCATGGAAGGGATCTGAGAGTTAACCAGAGGATTGATGGTGTCATGGATGTGGGCAATTGAGATGTCTCTCCTGAAATGGAGTCCATGACCTCCCAGAGGCTCTTATGATCTTCAAACTTAAATGTATATAAATGAATACAACAGCCCGGAAAGCTGCCCATTTCTTTTGAGAGGATCATGTGTAATGTATTCACATGTATGTTTCATGCCCATCGATTAGCACACATAAGTGGCCACGTTTCTACATGGTTCATCAGAGCACTGAGGCACACTGGCGCTACCTGCCTTTGCCAGATCTCCCTTACCAGCCCCTGGTTATTTAAGGATCCGAAAAGTCTGAAGGTCTGAGACTTCACATCTGCAAATGTCAAGGCCTTCTTCATGGCTGGCCAAGGCTCCCAGCATCCTGTTAAGGTTTTGCACTTGTTGTTCTCAGCACCCTTAGCCTGGGAACACACTCAGCAAAAATCAGATACATCTTAGCAGGAAAGTTTCACAGAGGGGAGGAATAACATGGCCATTCTACGTGTTTCTACCCTAGACAACCCACAGATCCTGCTAGTAGATGACCATAGCTTCTCCCGAGGTTTCTCTCAAGGTGATGAGTGATAGAATAGAAACACCCTCAGAGGGCCTGTGAGAGGTGGGAATGGGAGAGGCTGCCGCTCTTTGGGGGTACCTCATGCAAACACGCCTACTTGGCACATGTGAAATTGGGAGTCAAGAGCTCCACTCCTCTCTCGACTCTGCTACTTTGAGCTTTGTGACTTTGGGTGAGACTCTTCTAAGAGTTTGTTTCTTCTGGTAAAAGGCACTGGCAGTAACAAGGTCTCAGCTTGTTGAGAGAGTATATACCAAAGAGTTTGACATATGGTTTGCCTATGACAAATACATAAATGGTAGCTAAACCTCCACAAGTGGGACATCGGAGTGGTAAATTTAGACCAAACAGTGAAGAAAAGTCAGTCCAAACCCAAAGAACAGCTAGGAAAACAAAACAGATCCTCACTAAAGTTAACATGAGAGGCGAGTGGGAAGGCAGCCTAAAGAGGTGACTGATATGCGTCACTATCATTTTATTATCTAATAAAGTAGTTCTCCAAATAGCTTCTGTGCAACTCATATCCAGAGTGAACATTTATACGTTTGTACCACACGGGTTTCTATACAGTGGAATAAAAAGGTGACCCAAGTAAATATATTTACCAGCTACATAATAATAATAATAATTCACCACCAATCACTAGTATTCTAAAGTGTTTACCAAATATAAATCATTTTAATTCTTACAAAAACCCTCTGAGGTACTATCACTAGTCCCATTTTGTATCTAAGGAAACTGAGGCAAACTGACATATGTAACCTGCTCAGCATCCTAAGACTGTGAATGGTGGAGTCTGGGATTGTAGCTATAGCCCATGCTACAAGCCACATTTGTATACTGACTGTGCATTTCTATACAGGCAGTGCATGAACAACTTAAATTCTTAGGAAACATGTTTGTAGATGCAATCGTCAGAAAATGAGATCATTGAAGTAATAGAACTAGCCCAATGAGAGACATAACTAAATGAGAGACAATCCAATTATTTAGGCATTTTAAAAGCAAAATAGAAAGGATTTAGGAGAAAAGGAATTTTACTGTTCAGATTAACACGTATTCATTCCTAAGCTTTAGCATTGTTTATAAAACAAAAGATGGCTGGGAGCAGCGGCTCACATCTGTAATTCCAGAACTTTGGGAGGCCAAGGTGGGAGGATCACTTGAGACCAGGAGTTCAAGACCAGCCTGAGCAACATAGCAAGGCCCCGTCTCTACAAAAAATACATAAAATGGCCCAGCATGGTGGTGCATACCTGTAGTCCCAGTTACTCAGGGGGCTGAGGTGGAAGGATCACTTCAGCCCAAGAGTTTGAGGTTGCAGTGAGCTATGATTGTGCCTCCAGCTTAGGTGACAGAGCAAGACCCTGTCTCAAAAGAAAAATGAAACAACTAAACAAAAGACAGCCATTTATTTCCTGAGGATTTTGCTGTCACTTACAAATTGTCACCATTTTCGTAGGGCATGAAGTTTTAATGTCTAGGTGCAGTTACAGTGGCATGGTTTTTTATATACAATTTACTGACTTTGAAATGTGATGTCATTAAGAGAAAGCAGAGAAACAGGACATAGGACATTTCAGAGCTGTGCTCACCCCTGTTGTACTCTATCAGCCCAATGTTGAAGGGGCTAATTTTTACTTCAACATTAGGGTGATGGTATTTTCATTGTCTTATTGTCACTTTTTTGAGGTGAAAATAACTAAAGATATGGAAATCTGTTAGACAATGGTGGGTGGAATAGATTTCTGCATCCTGGGATAAAATCCAAACTCAGGAATATGTTGGTTCATAGCTTAGTCATCCCCACTCCTCCTATCCAAACTCTGTAAGATAGAAGTTCTTGACCTTTTTTGCCTCCTGACCTCCCCTTACACTCTTAAAAATTATGGAAGACCTCAAAGAGCTTTTTACTATGTGTTACATCTCTTAATATTTACTGTACTTAATAGTAAAATTTAAAAATATTTAAAGGCTTAATTTAATATCTCCTTTAAGTATTCATTTAGAATCATGATCATAAACCATTTATGTATTGATGTAAATATTTTATTTAAAATGACTATGTTTTTCCAATATGAGAAGAATAACATTATTTTATAATTTTGCAAATGTCTTTAATGACCAACTCTGTGGAAGACAGTCACATTCTCATATCTTTCTCTGTATTCTGTCTGTTGTAATATGTTTTGTTTGAAGTATATGAAGAAGATCTGGCTATACACAGTTGCAAAGTTGGAAAAGGGAGAAACATTTTCAAAACTTTTTAGACAGTTGTGGTTATTATTTGATACTACACCAAAACTCTATAAGTTTTAGTTCCTTAAAGGTTAGTTGAAATATGGAATTTAAAAATATAGCAATAAACTTTTTTGTACTGTGGAACTTCAAATCCTTGAACGGACCTTGAATGTTGTAAATTTATCTCTTATGACCGTCTGTGATGTTGGCACATACTGGACTGACTTTCTTGCAGATCTCCTAAATGTTGACACAGGTCGTTATACAATGTATTTTGAAGTCGTATTTCTTAATATTATTAATGATCACATCAGAAAGTCTTTACTGAGAAACTTTCAAGCTTAAAGTGTTGGATGTTAAGTTTTCCAACTTTCTATATTTTCATGAAAGCTCGAACTTTATCCGTGGTAACAAATATGGTCAGTTGTTTTCCATGAAGCAAGGAGCTTGCTTTTTCCCTTTTCAAGAAAAAGACTTGCAAATACCCAAGACTGAATAACCATGTCCCATGAAAAAGTGGCTAGTTCATTTCACAACTCAGCACATTAGTGTTTTTCTAGGAGAGAACCATCAGAAACAGATGGGCTTTATGCGTATTCCATTTTATCACCCAAATACTGAAAAGGCATGCATTTGAGGATCAAGATTTCATAAAATTAATCCTTTTTACTGCTACATCAAGGATATTCTTAATTGGAACTGGCTGTTTTTTTTTTTTTTTTTTTTTGAGATTGTGTAACAGTGAAGAGTAAAATGACTACATGTACAAGTTGATGTCACTGGCTGGATTCATGCTTAAGCATCAGTTTTACCCTCCTGCAGCTTCAGTGCAAATGTCAAGAAAGTTGAAAGAGCAAATAATGGCTTAGTGTAATTATGCAAAATGGCCTCACCTTGTGGGTTCCCGGAAGGCAGTCCTGGCGTTCCTGGGCCAAACTTTGAGACTCTGAGAACTGCTGCTCTAGACCAGCCCTCATCTGTGCCGGTTCTATTATTGCTTCCAATACACAGACATAATTTAGTAAAACAACTCACAACTCACAACTCTGCCTTAGGAAATATATATATACATATATATTTAAGCATTAACCACAGGCCAAAAAAGACTCAAAGAAATGTAGGCACATTTCTTTTTTGGCCTGTGGTTAATGCTTAAACAAAAGGTGGTTGTATTCTGTGTTTATTAGTTTACATAAGTCCGCTGTTTGAAATAGCAAAGGAATGTCAGGGCCGTTGAATGCTTTTTTCATTCAGTTGCTCTACACATATTAAGAATAAATATAAACTTTGAATGAAATGTTTTTAGAATGTCGTTTTTGTTATTTGTGCACTATGTGATGCTACAATTTTAATTTCTTTTAACAAGGGTAATACCATGTTTGCATTATAAAAGAAATAGTAAAAATGTGCAGTGGAGCATGTTAGCTTTGTTTATGAGTTATTTTATTTTAAATGTCACATCTGATAAATCAGATAAAAATAAGTTCCCCTTGGAGATCTTTTTATGAACACAATCTCACCTAAAATAAAATGAATTATGTTCAAGTTTCTATTTCCAAGGAGCACCTCAAGGAATATCTTAGGTGGAAATTCTATAGTATAATGCACGGGAATTGTATGAGGCTCACCTGTATAACATTGTCCCAGCTTGGAAATGTATCAAGAGAAGCCTGGAGTTTATTGCATATGAACTTGGGATTTCGAATCACAGATGTTTTGGTTTGCTGTGCTATTGATAAATAGCTGAGCTTATCTGAGTGACCTTGATCTAGGTACTTAACTTCTAAGCTTTTGTTTGCACAGCTGTATAATGGCACAATAATTATATGAATCTCTAACTCTAGATGACTTCAGGGTCATTGTGAGCATTAAATAAGTTTGCAATGGATTTTAGCACATTGGCTGGTGCTTAGTGTATGAGTTTCTAAGGGCTGCCAAAGGATTTAAACAATAAAAATTGATTGTCTCACAGCTCTGGATGCTGGAAGTCTGAGATCAAGGTGTTGGCAGGGCCAGATTCCCTGTGAAGGCTCCAGGAAAGGGTTTATTCCAGGCCTCTCCTGGCTTCTGGCAGTTCCTGGGCTGTGGCAACATCACTCAGCCTTCACATAGTATTCTCCCTGAGTATGTCTGTATTAGTCCGTTTTCACACTGCTATAAAGAACTGCCCCAAACTGGGTAATTTATAAAGAACAGAGGTTTAATTGACTCACAGTTCTGCACGGCTGGGGAGGCTTCAGGAAACTTACAATCGTGGCAGAAGGGGAAGCAGGTACGTCTTACATGGTGGCAGGCAAGAGAGAGTGTGTGGAGGAGGAACTGTCAAACACTTATAAAACCATCAAATCTTGTGAGAATTCACTCACTATCATGAGAACAGCACGGGAGAAACCACCCCCATGATCCAATCACCTCCCACCACATCCCGCCCTCCACATGTGGGGAATATGGGGATTACAATTGGAGATGAGATTTTGGTGGGGACACACAGCCAAATCATATGAATGTCTGGGCCCGAATTCCCTCCTTTTAGAAGGACTCCAGCCAGTAATAGTGTATTGGGGGCCCACCCTACTCCAGTATGACCTTATCTTAACTAAATACATCTACTATGGCCCTGTGTCCAAAAAGGGCCACGTTCTGAGATACTGAGCACTAGAACTTCAATTTATGAATTTTAGCAGGGCAAAGATACAACACAACTCATAATTTAGTAGATCCTCAATAAATGTAAGATTTGTTATTGTTGTTTTATTGTTGTTATTGCATGGCAATGCAGATAACTCTTCAATCGTAAGCGGGAGAACTTGGAACTAAGGATTTATTCTGAGGTCTCTATTTTTCACAGGCAGATTGGTACATAGTGCTGCCATGAGCTGAGCTAGAAACTCAAAAGGAGGAGCAGGGTCTATGGGGTGGATAGGTCAGGATGTGGATTTTTTTTTTAATTTAGGGAAACTTTGTATAGCTGGTTGATATAGCAAGCAAAAATTTATGGTAAATGCAAACCTGAAGAGAAATGTGGCTAAGATACAGTTTTGCAAGACATCAGGAAGTAAGTGTTTTGTCTGTATGTTTTTATTCATTCCACAGACATTTATTGCCTGCCTATTTTGTACCAGATTTCAGGTATGTTTTTTGTTCCATGTTATCAGGCACTGGGGAGATTTGGGGAGCTAAGTCATAAAGCTAGAGATATGTTTGGAGAAAAGTGAATAGGCTAGTTTGGCAAGAGTGGTAAGAGAATCTGGAGAGATAGGTCAGTACCAGAGAGAAAGGACCAGAGTTTCCTTTCTTTAAATTTAGTTCCCTACCCCCAAAAAGCAACAGGAAACCACTGAGAGCTTTGAGCAGGAGAGTGTCATGTGCAAGTGTGTGTATGAGGGAGGCTCATCTGAGAATAATTGTGTAAGGAATTGGAAGTGGCAGACATTGGCACAGTGAACTGGGAAAATGATTCACTTCATGTTAATGAAGGAACGGGATCAAACTTGGGACCAATGAATAGGAGAAAAACTGCAGAGAAAAATCCAATGGCATTTGGAGACTCAATCTAAACAATGAGAGGGAAATTCAGATTTACTTCAAGTTTTCTAGCCTAGAATGATGGGAAAATGTATTTAATAATGAACAAAAATAAGAAAAGAGACATTCGAAGGAAAATGGATTTGTGGGAAGAAGTGGCTCCCAGGTTAGGCCGTTGCCTTTAGTTGACAGCACCAAGGGTGGATGAATCCCCCGGGTAGACATGGACCCCAGTCAGGAGCACGGGAGAGGCAGGACAGCACCAGGCAGTAGCCAGGAGACACACCATTCCTTGAAGACGGTTAATCCACGTCACTTCTCTTCACTTCTCTTCATGTATCTGGCTTCCCTCTCTCTCCAGTAGCATGATTTCATCTGTGAAGACTCCAATATAGGTAGCATGTTAACTCGCTAGGACTCTGCTAAAATCAACAGTTTAATTAAACTTCACAAAGCCAGCTGCCAGCACATGTCCCTTCTTAGGGGCTCAGTGTGTCCTGCTTGACTATATGACATTAAATAAACAACTAAGGTTACTTTATGTTAAAACCATCAGGGTTTTTTTAGAAAGACTCAGATTTTGCTTCATCTCTTTTAATGTGATAGAGGGATCTGAGCACAAGACTTAGGCCGAAGCACCAAATTGACTTCAGAGATCGTTTAAAAGGACCAGTCATGGGTAAAACAGATGTTCTCTATGAAAAGTACCTTTTCATATAATTCTTTTGTAGCTTTATAAAAGCTCTCTATGAAGGTAAATTATAGTTGCATTCAGGGTCATTTGTTCAGCAGATTCCATGAAATGATGGGTGTTTATTCATATGAGGTCACTCATTTATGGATGAAATGTAATTCTCAATATAAAAGTGGTATTTAAAGGAGGAAACGTCATGGTAGAGGTAGAAATGGTCAAAGGCAAGCAATTGCTATTATTGTTGGAACTGAAAGTGGGTACAAAATGCACTATTATTGTGTGAGCTACAAATAGAAACCCACAATCATATGTGTGCTAGGTTTAGCTCTTATTATGCAATGAACATCCCATCAGGTACCTCATAGGTAGTTATAAACATAATTAAAAACCTATTTTGTTCTCACATGGTTTATAATCTAGTTCAAGAGAGAATGCAAAGGCTTTTAAATTACTTAGAGACTTACGTAGTAAGAGAGTGGGTCTTTGCTAATGGTGAGGGAGGGAAGTAGAAATGGCTACACATCATTATTGTAAAACCACGTAAAAATGCTGCTCTTCTCCACTCTTTAGGAGCATGCAGTAAACATTCCTTAGTTTATGTGTCCAGAATCCTACCTCCTTGTCTTCCGGAAAATGTGTTGGTCCATGCTGGATCCATGTAGTTGCAAAGGGAGCCATTTTCTGTTGCTGTGTGATCCTGGTGATTTTTCTAGAGGTCACCAACCATAGTGCCCCACCTTCTGTCACCTTCTGTGACAGTAACTGCTCCAGAGTTCAGCACCTTGCCCCAGCTGAGCTCATGGGAGCTCTTCCCTGGAACTTTTGGGCTTGGAACCAAAAAGGATGATCTGCATTTATCTCTGGTGGTGAATAATGAGGAACTGGAGCCACAGGTGGCCTTAGAAGAGATGAGAGGTGACATTAAAAGAGAAGCTTAGATGGGAACCATGGAAAGAGGATCTCTGAGACTCATTCTGAGCCTCTGTTTTAGAGGTCACAGAAGCCTGATGATTAAGGTCCCCTGGGCCTAGAGAGCAGTTGCTGTTGTTGTCTGTTTGATGGTTTAATCTTTCGGGTTGTTGTCACTTGTATCCAAAGGCGTCTGACTGATACCATAGGGATGTCTGAGCAGTTGGCTCTGCAGGAGAGTGCATCTGTACTCATGATGCAGAGGACTATTTTGAAGGCAAGGAGTTGCTCTTTTGTGAGCATACTAAGAATAACTTTCCCAGTGCTCAGCTGTTGTTCTTTTGGCCAAATCCAATTTGATAAGAGAAGATGCCATACGCACTCTAGTTAGAAAGCATAGAATGTTTTCCCTTGTGCTACTCGGTAGCTGTTCCTCCACTGGGATATGGAATCTGAGCCTGAGATCAGACTGGGAGTGCTTAAGAGCATCTGAGTGAAAATTTACAAGACAGAATTATTTTGTTCCCATAGTCACCTGCATTGGGTCACGTACTGTGTCAGATGCTGTGGACACTGGGAAGAGAAAACAGGCACTTCTTGAGGCACTCAGAGGCATGCATGCAGAGGACAGCATGAGGATCTGATCAGATCTGCGCTAAGGGGTGGAGAGAGCGGCCTGGAAGCACAGGTGGTGGGGCTGGCAGGCTGCAGAAGGCTTGCAGGGAGATGGCCACAGCAGAACTGAGATTGATCATGTCGGTGGTAAAGGCCACATGGGGATTCTGTATGCTGAGGGACTGAAATGTCCACACGTGCTCTGCTGGGGTTTCCACGTTTCACAGCAATTGAAGTTACAACATCCTTGGCACCCCTAAAGGTGCCTCCTCTTATATCTTGCAGCACACAATCTTTTTTGGTTTTCTTTTTCTTTTTTTTTTTTCTCATCATACAATCTCTTATAATCAACCTGAAGTAAGAAACTAACTGAATTCCTTGTAACATAAATCCCATCCACTGTTCTCTTATTTCTTTAAAAAAGTCAATTCGGAACAGTCAGTCTCTTCCTTCTTTCCAGAATGCTGCATTTCCATTTTGAGAATCTATTGGTTTACCTCTGAGGTACCTTAAGAATTGTGCTCTCTCCATTAATTTGTCCAAAGCTATGGAAGACAGAGCTAAATATGTCAAAAGATCTGTGGACAAACAAGCCCTCAGTATAGGTTTATGATACAGTTAATAAGTGTCTGACACCTGAGAGCCTATATAATAATTACACCCATGCAAGCGCTCACACAACACACAAAGAAAGACTGATCTGCATCACAAGGAATTCAATTAGAATTTTGTTAGCATAATTGACATGGTGTTAAAATTAATTAGCAGTTGTTTTTCCCAAGTCATATTTAAAAAAAAATACTTGAAGGCACACTGGAAAACATTTTAGAAGCAGTTTCTGCACAAAAAGAAGAACATGAATGTAGATGATTGTCAGTACATCAGTGTCATTTAGTGTTTGTGTTACTTTTGGAATCCTAATCTCATAGGACTTTAAATATATAGCAGGTGGCTCCCATGCCACCTCACCTTAAAATATTGGCATATTTTATGCAAAAACAAATAACCTCCAGCAATGCATCTGCCTACAGTAGTTTAATAACTTAGAATGCATTGAGTTATGTAAGTGTCATACTTGAATGATGTCTGACATGGTCCAGAAATCAGTACAGCATATTTTCCCCAAAATCATAAGAGAAAAACACATTGTAAATTATAATACACATAAGAAAATAAATTATTTGCTGTTACAAAATAAAAATAAAAAAACTACAGCTGAGGAAAATGGGTAATTTGCATTTATTATATCAACTGATGTGGAGTTTTTATTTTGGTGTAACATTTTTGTGTAGTTTTTTGGAACTGGTCCAGTGATTCAAATTATAATTGAGGAAAATCAACTCATCTTCTTACGCTAGAAAAGGAGGCATATTCACTTTCTAGAAATATGAAATTTACTCTAAATGCAGCTCTCAGAATTGTCTAACCCTGTCCCCTGCACTTCTTGCATGTTAATACAACTTTTCAAATCATCCCTTTATAGTACTGTAAAGGTACTGTTATTCCTGCATATTGAGAATTAAGCAGGACACTACCTTGAATACTTCTAAGGATGCCATTTACATATGTGTTTGCCCATGACCTGCTTTGTGTGTTTTAAATATTGGCACCTTTGACATCTGTATTACTCAGTGTTCTCCAAAGAAATACAACCAACAAAAAGATGTCTACATAAAAAGAGAGAGATTTATTTTAAGGAATTGGCCTCTGCATTAGTGGAGGCTTGGCAAGTCCAAAATCTGCAGGGTAGGTCAGCAGGGCTGGAGACTCGAGGGAGAGTTCAAGTCTGCAGCCAGAATCCCCTTTACTTCTAAGGTGGGCAGTGTTTTTCTCTTAAGGGCTTCAACTGATTGGATGAGACCCGCGTACATTTTGGGTTATCTGCCTTCCTTAAAGTTGACTGATTTAAACGTTAATCTCATCTAAGAGAATGCCTTCACAAAAACATCTGTCATAATGTTTGACCAAATACTGTATCTGTATACTGTGGCCTAGTCAAATCGACACATAAGATTATTTGTCACAGCATCACAGTACTACATACACAGAGATACAGAGATACCAGAAAGATGCTTTTTTGTCTCAACAGTGTTATTGAGATTTATCCACATGGGTGTGTATATGTAGATTTCATTCCTCTTTTCCTACTTGGTAGTGTTCCGTTGCATGGATAGACCACAATGCATTCATCTGTTCTCTGATTGATGGATACTTACATGGTTTCCATGCTCTTATTGGTAGACAGCAAACAAGGACTGTGCTTGTGCATGTGTCCTGAGCAAATGTGGAAGAGTGTTTTTGGAGCATGAACATTGCTAAACCAGAGGAACGTCTATCTTCAAATTTAAGAATTACTCTCCATTTGTTGTCTAAAATGCTTGGGCCCATTTTATACTCCCACTGTCAGTTTATGACAGTTTCTATTTCACCGTGTATGTGCCAACTCCTGTTAGCCTTTTAAATCTTTGCCAATTTGATGGGTTGGTTGTTCCACTCTGCATTACCCCAGTTATACCTGAAGTTTAGCACGTGTTCAACATTGTTAGTGGTCTGTGAATTGTAAAATGGGGACCATTTTACTGTTGGCTTTGAGTGAGAGTGCTGGAACTAAGGCACTTGGGTGCAGGTCCCATATCAACTATTCATGTGATCTTGGGAAAATTTTATCTTTAATATCTGTAGTCTTTTTATTCTTAATAAAGAACCTAATACAAGCACCTACCTTGTTGAACTTTTCTGAGTTTTTAATAACATAAGACATGTGAAGTGTTTCAGTGGGATTGGTTCATAAGTGAAAACCATTATTAACTATATAGGAGGCATTTATAAATTATTGATAGTATCTAGATTCTTATAAATTCTTCCAACTTGTGGCACGTCTCTTTTTTTACTTGTAAATTTTAAAATATTTAAATTTTGTTCTTTATATGTCTAAAAGTCTTCCTTATATGAAGTTCATAGTATCATTCTCCTTTATTTTCTTATTTAAATATTTAAGTTTAACTTTTCACATTTGTTCTCAAGTGTGTCTTCAACTTCTTATGTGTAGTGTGAGGTAGAGATCTGTTTTTGTTTTTTTTTCCACACGGATATCAATTGCCGGAAAAGCACTTATTTTTCTAGTGTCTTTGTCCTCTAATTTGTAATATTACTCCTACATTTATGCTGTGGCATCATTATTTATCTGCATCCATCTATTTTCTCTTATTAACACTTATATTACACTGTGTATTGTGAATGTATTTAAAAATCACTTTGGATTTAACATGCATGGGTGCACCTACCCCCAGGTCCTGGAAATAAACCCCCTTGCTTTTAACTCTCAACCACCTACTTAGTTCCTGTGGGTAGCAGGAAAGACCTCCTGGACTTATAGGAGGTAAGGAGGATTCTGGTTGAGAGGGTAGCGGAGGGAAGAATTGGAGCAAAAGGAAGGAGTGGTATCTCAGGCTCCCTGTACCCAAACCTGCCATTCTTTTGTTTCATTCTACTGCAGTCACAACAGGTTGTTGCAGAGAGGCCAGCTGTCTATTTTCTGGAGGGAAGTGGGAAAAATCCCCCTCATTCTCCAAATTTTTGGATCTCCAAATTTAAGGGGTGGTAAATATTGATCAGCACCTCTCACTAGTATTCATACACTCTTGTGTTTATCCTCTAGTCTTTTCCAGAACTCTTCTCCCTTGTCTTTGATCTTCTCTTTTTCAGGAAAGCTTTTAGACTGGGGCTTGTGAAAGAGAACCAGAGCTGGACAGTAATTAAAGCAGCAAAATCAGATTTTATTCAGAAACTATTGCAATAGAGGAAGAGAGATTTCACTATAGAACTGGGCTTCATTCTGAATACAACAAGGAAAAGTGGGGACTTAAAGCTAAGGAGGAACGCGGTGGTGGGTGGGGTCAGTGGATGAAAAAGAGGGAGCCTCCAGGGGAGATGGTTCTTTGCTAATCTAACAAGATTCTTCCTAGGGGACCAGATATAACCTGGAGTATTGTGAAGGATGAGGAATTTGATCAGACATTAAGGGGAATCAGATATCAAGGGTGGGAATTCTCTCTAAACTAAATTATCAGGATTCTTGCCAAAACTGGTCTTAGCAAGGACAGAGCCAAGATTGAGGTCTCATTGAGAAGAAGGTTCATAGGAACCTAACTAAAGCTTTGTCAAGGAGAGGGGCTCTGTCAGGCCACCAGACCCCTGTGACACAAAAGAAGCAGATTTCTGGTTTCTGCTATCACTCAGCCTCCATTCTCAGTCCAGACAGTGAGAGAGGCAAAGTTCCAGCCTAGAACACATACATACTTAGAAGGCAAAGTTAATGATGAGATCGATTTGACCCAACAATCCTATTACTGGGTACATACGCAAAGGAATATAAATCGTTCTGTTACAAAGACACATGCACATGTATGTTCATTGCAGCACTATTCGCAATAGCAAAGACATGGAATCAACCCAAATGTCCATCGATGATAGACTGGATAAAGAAAATGTGGTACATATACACCACAGAATACTATGCAGCCATAAAAAGAAAAAAAGATCACGTCCTTTGCAGGGACTTGAATGAAGCTGGAAGTCATTAGCCTCAGTAAACTAACACAGGAACAGAAAACCAAACACCTCATGTTCTCTCCTCTAAGTGGGAACTGAACAACAAGAACACGTGGGCACAGAGAGGGGAACAACACACACTGGGTCCTGTCCAGGGGGCAGGGCAGGGAGAGCATTAGGATAAAGAGCTGATGCATGTTGGGCCTAATACCTAGGTGATGGGGTTGATAGGTGAAGCAAAACACCATGGCACACATTTACCTATGTAACAAACCTGCACATGTACCCTGGAACTTAAAAAAATAAAATAAAAAAAATAGTGAGATCGGCCCTGCATAACCTTCACCTCCCCGTAACAGGAGCCCAGTACTGAGAGCTCTGCACTACCCTGGAGTGCTGTCAGATGGTGCCTCACGCTCTCCGTGTGGCCGAAGAATTCACATGACCAGAACACCTGATGTGACTCAGAACCACATTCTCCTAACGGAGAAGAGCGTGGAGCCCACACCAGGCAGCAGCGGGAATCTGCTGGACTTTCCTCAGTAAAGGGACCTTCTCAGTATTAGAGAAACAGTTGTATGGTGGTGGTTGCTAATAGCCCACATGTTAAAGACTGTATTAGAGGGACAAGGGGCAAGGGAAAAACACAATACCCATCAGAGGATGTGAACAGAACCACAAGGTCTGCATTGCATGGCTGCCGCTGTTTAACTTAAGGAATTACTTTTTCTAAGGTTTACAAGAATTTCATCAGTACTGAAATTTTTAATGTGTGATTTACTTATTTTCTAAAAATGTATGAATAATCTAACATATATTTGTTTATAAAAATTAGCTTCTTCATTTTGAATTCCAAATATACAGATTCCCATCTTGTTTTTGTTTTGTTTTGTTTTGTTTTGTTTTGTTTTTTATGAGAACTCTGTCACCCAGGCTGGAGTGCAATGGCATGGTCTTGGCTCACTGCAACCTCCGCCTCCTGGGTTCAAGCAATTCTCCCGCCTCAGCCTCCCAAGTAGCTGGGACTACAGGCGCGTGCTGCTACACCTGACTAATTTTTGTATTTTTAGTAGAGAGGGGGTTTCACTGTGTTGGCCAGGCTGGTCTCAACTCCTGACTTCATGACCTGTCCGCCTTGGCCTCCCAAAGTGTTGGGATTATAGGCATAAGCCACTGCACCTGGCCGATTCTTGTCTCTTTTTTTTCCTCCCATGTTAACAGTAGCAAGGAAGTTGACGTATCTCTTTAGTATCATGACACTCCTTATACCATAGAAAAATACCAAAAAAAGTCTTCATTTGTACACTGGGCATGGGCAAGTGATTTCAATTCCCATACAGTACGGGGAAAAAAGTCTTTATTTTGTCTTACTAAAACCACAGGATTTACCTGAGAGTTAACTCATGGATTAAGCAGCCTGGTTAAAAACTACTCAGAATTTCTTCAGTAAACATGGTAAAGCATAGGGGCTGGGGTAAAAGCAAGCAAATAACAGTGGTAAGGGTGTCGAAGCATTTTAGGAGAATTTTGTAAGACTGGCTATTAAGGATTAAATCAGGCTGAGCTTGTTGGGTCAGCTGAAGGGTCTTCATTTGTCAATCTTTCATCTTAAAAAGATCGGAGGAAGAGGGAGTGTTAGAACGAGGAAAGTTTTAACACGAGTTTCCTGAGTTTTGAGTAAACATTATCTGGCAAAGATATATCAGTGTGCGATGGTACAATAGCCAGGGCGTTACTTGTTAGTTAAGATTGTTGCAGTTAAACCTGTATAAACAATTGAAGATAAAAAGGAATAATTTAAAAGCATTGCACTTATTCATGGCTTATTCTATAAATATTCAATGCAAGATTTAAGTTTACATATGGAAGCCCACTTTTTATCACAATTAATTGATTCAAAAAAGATATGTAAATCATACCCTCCTAGGTAATCTAAGTAATGTTAATTGCCTGGCATCTACAGAAAGACAAAACAGTCATTCCCTAACAGTGTATGCATCAGAGGAGGATCTCTAGCAGGAGCTGCTGGCCTTTTGTAAATCGAGGCTGTAGCGTTCATCTTTATGGGGGGTTGGAGCTTATCAGAACCACTTTGTAGTGATTTTCAAAACAACACGTGATTCTCTTCCTGACATCATGCTTGAAATCAGATGCTGATGCTGCATGCTAGGAGAGAGAGGGTATCAAGTCTGCAACCTCTTAACTCTCCCTGTTGAGTACATCTTCTCTGGGCACTTAAAAACTAGTAATTATTTAGCACCTACTTCATGCCAGTCACTCTCCTGGGTGCTCAGGTAGGAAGCTTAGAAATGTCAGATGAGAAGCATGAATTGCTTTTTTTTCAACACCCAACAATATTGACTGATCGTGCTGTTGTTCTGAGGTTTTCAGCCCATCACCCTGCCCCTGAATGCCCCATTGACAACCAACCAACACTGACTTGCCAGCCATGGTAGCGAACCACCATGAGATTGGATTTTCCAATGCCACTTCAGTCTCTTCATGTTATACTGCCTGGAGCAGAGATAAGCTGTCCCTGCTGAGCCCTGCCCAAATTAGATTTGTGAGCAAAATAAGTGACTATTGTTTTAAGCTACTAAGTTTTAGGATAGTTTGTTCAGCACTATGTTTTGGGCTGACCTGTGTTAAGCCAAAATTCATATGTTAAAGCCTCAACCTCCAGTACCTCAGAATATGACTATAATTAGAGATGGGGCATTTAAAGAGGTGGTTAAGTTAAAATGAAGCTGTGAAAAAATTGGCCGTCACCCAGTCTGCCTGGTGTCCTTATAACAAGAGGAAATTTAGACGTGAAAGAGATGTCAAGGATGCATGTACACAGGAGAACAACCATGTGAATTCATGGGGAGGAGGCAGTCAGCTGCAAGCCAAGGGGAGAGGCCTCAAAGAAACCAAACCAGTTGACACTGTGATCTCATGTTTCCAGAAATGTGAGGAAACAAATCTATGTTGTTTATGCCACCTAGTCTGTGATATTTTGTTATGGTAGCCCTAGCAAACGAATATACATGATGGGAAAACAGATTCAGTCTACAAATGTTGACTTTATTTTGCATACTCTTTCAAGTTTTTGCCATTGGCCATTGCTTCATGGAATTCTATGGCTATTTGCTGTTGCTTCATGAAATCCTATTTCCTATATTTGTTTGCTTTCAGTAGCACTAACACCTTTCATGAGGTAGCAGCTTTAGTCACTGAAAGGAACATTTTAGAAAAACTGATGGAGTTCATGAATGTTTCCAGAAACGTAGCTTCCCCAAGGCTGTTTTAGTCAATAATGTAAACATACTTGGCCTTTCCTTTCCCTCAGTGACCTTATCCTCTCTGGGATTTACTGGGCTTCTGCAATTATTTCCTAAAGGTGAAGAAACCATTTACCCAAGGAGCAAACATCTGCCATTAAAAGGCCAAAAACATAAATTGTTTGATATAATATTTTTTGCAATACACTAGCTACATGGTCATTAATTTGTCTGGAGGATTTCACATGTAGTGAACATGTTACACACTGAGTCAAAGAAGCTGAAGTCTGATCTTTTTTTCTTTTGCTTTTTTCTTCCCCACCTTGATCTGAAATGAGACTTTCTCCCATCCCAGGGCCATCATTTCTTATACCGCCCACACTCCTTACCCTCAGTTTGCTCCTTGATCTAGGGAGTTGAAGGACACACAGCTGAGGAGGGGTCTGTGGGAAGAAGAGACAGGGCTGGATAATAGAGTCTACAGGGCTGGATAATAGAGTCTTCAGGGCTGGAGTAGCATGCAAGCTTCAGAGAAAAACTAGTGGAAGGAAGAGGCCCCCAGGACAAAAGCAAAAGTGCTCAGGGATTGCCAAGTGTGTGTGTAAGAGAGAAACATGACTGTAAATGCTTCCATCTGTTTCTGTGGACTGAATTGTGTTTCCCTTCCAAAAAATGTATATGTTGAAGCCCTAACTCCCCTCCATATGATTGTATTGGAGGGGACTTCGAAGAGGTGATTAAGATTAAATGAAGTCACAAAGGTGGAGCTCTGA
This sequence comes from Theropithecus gelada, assembly GCF_003255815.1. Taxonomy (NCBI): domain Eukaryota; kingdom Metazoa; phylum Chordata; class Mammalia; order Primates; family Cercopithecidae; genus Theropithecus; species Theropithecus gelada. The sequence continues at coordinate 11,020,136 of NC_037673.1, read as the reverse complement.
TATCACAGAACTAATGTTCTTACGAAAGAGGAGGAAATAGGGCTTGATCTCTCTCCATCATGTGAGGGCACAGCAGGAAGGTTGCCACCTGCAACCCGGGAAGAGAGCCCTCATCAGAAATCAAAACCTGCTGGAACCTTGACTGTGGACTTACCAGCCTCCAGAACTATGAGAAAATATATTTGTGTTGTTAAAGCCATCCAGTCTGTGGTATTTTGTGTGGCAACAGAGAAGTCTAAAACATTGTTATTATTATTATTATTATTATTATTATTCCTTTATTATTCCACCACATTGATATTTGATCTTCTTTTAGTAGGTTGGTGTTAACACTTGCTGTCCTGTGTCCCTTTTCATTTGAGTTAAGACATTCCTGGATTTTAAATGTTATGAGCTTTACAATAAATGCTGCTTATGGAAGTGGGTTGGGGGAAGCAGAAACAAATTACACAATTTAAGGCATCAGACTTTTAAAATTGAGTGTGGTTGGGGTATGGACTTTGACTCTGTTGCAAGAAAGATAAGGAAACATGATATAGTTTGTATATCTGCCCCCACCCAAATTTCAGGTTGAATTGTAATCCCTAGTATTAGAGATGGGGCCAGATGGGAGGTGACTGAATCATGGGGGTAAATTTCTCATGAATGGTTTAGCACCATCCTCTTGGTGCTGACCTCGCAATAGTGAGTGAGTTCTTGCAAGATCTGGACATTTAAAACTATGTGGCATCCCACCCCAATACCACGCTCGCTCTCTCTTGCTCCTGCTTTCACCATGTGATGTGTCTGCTCCCCCTTCACCTTCCGCCATGATTGGAAGCTTCCTGAGGTCTCCCCAGAAGCAGATGCCACTATGCTTCCTGTACAGCCTGCAGAACCGTGAGCCAGTTAAATCACTTTTCTTATAAATTACCCAGTCTCAGATATTTGTTTATAACAATGGATGAATCATCTAATGCAAGGCACCAGAGGGATTCAGCCTCTTTAAGAGGGGTGACATGAATTTCCTTAGCTTTGAAGTGGATTGGCTATTCCTGCTGTCTTGAAAGTATACACCAGGGGGTAAGATCAGAAGCAGGAAGACCAGTTGGGACGCTATTGAAGTAATCTGGAACAGAGATGATGGGGTTTGCACCAGAGGGGTGCAGGGATGAGAATGAGAAGTGGTCAGATTACAAGCATATTTTCAAGGTAAAGATGACAGAAAGTGTTGATGGGTTGATTACAGACTTTAGGCAGGGATGGGTTGCCATTAATTGTGCTGCTGAAAATGGTGAGAAAAGAGTTTTGGAGGGGATGTCATAATTTTAGTCATATTTTGTTTCAAATGTCTCAAGTATTGAGTGGACATCACAGTATGGAAGACAGGTACGGTTCTGGATTGGTGGTATAAAATCAACAGGTATTTGTCTATAGAACCGAGCAATCACGTATTCTCATCTGCCCAAGGCAGTTCCATGGAAGCCTTTTTCCTCAGTGTAAATATTTACATCACCCCATTTCAGTACCAGAAGCATCGGGTTTTGACAGCAAATTATATTGTCACCCTAGTCTATACCCTACTCTAATTAAAGTCATGAGACTGGATGGGAACACCGTGGGAGTGAGTGAAGGTAAAGAAGAGAAGAGGACCAGGATGAGCCCTAGGGACTGCCATCACTTAGAAGTCAACCAATGAGGGACAATTGTGGAAAGAGACAAAGAAGGAGCCTGTGAAGTAGGAGGAAACCAGGAGAAGTGAGTCCCCAGAGGAGAGTGCTTCAAGGAGGAGTGACTGATTTTGAGATGCCCCAGACACAGTGCTCACATATCTTCTCTGCCCATCTTCATCCATTTCCCTCCTTCATCCAGACTCAAGGCTTTGATTATCATCTGTATTGCAATGATGCACACATATGTATATCCTGAGCTTACTAACTGGCCACTGTCTTCAAGCCACATACCCTGCTCCTGTCTCCTCTCATGTCAGAAGCCAGGGAGGCATTTTCTCAAATGTCACCTCCTCACTGAGGTCTTTCCTGGTCACTAGCTTTTCCCACTTCCCCTTTTCCTATGTCATTTTTGTACTTGTCCCCTCTAGCACCTGGATCTGCCCAACAAGCTTTGATGCCTTCCTTCCTGTTTTCCTCCTCCGTGGAATCAAGCTCTGTGGAGGAAGAAATTGTTCTTCATGCTTTCCAGTGCCTGGCACATAAGACATGCTCCACGAACATTTGTTGAATAAATAAATGAAAGACAAGGAAATAGGACCTCTAAAGGAAGCCCAGTGAGGAAGCAGAGGCAGGAGAGAGATAAAGATAGATACTGGGGATTAGCACTTGGATGTATCTTTTTGGGGGCCACTTTGCAACCCACTATGCACAGTTTTGTAATTTGAGATGTATGATTTATTTGTTTTAAATCAATACATCATTATTTGTGTTCTGGAAAAGTCACATCACTTAATTATCTAAAGAAATAAAGTTGTTTTGAGTTTCTAAGAAACAACTAAGACCATGTTTTAATTGTATTTTTTAGATCATGTGCAAGTAATGAATGAGTTGGGAATTAAAATCAGATATTCAGCAATCTACAAATCGTATGTTTCTCTGGCTGGCATTAAATTGTCTAGAAAACACAATTAGTAAAATGTCTTTTGAAGAAATACATTCTACTCAATAAATTCCCCCATGGATTGGCACAAAATAGAATCCTGATTAATTTGAAGTCATGTCAAACTTTAATTCTAGCTGTTTCAAAGTCCCGTTTCCCTTGAATATAGAGCTATAGGAATTTATAAATAAGCAGGGAACCAAGAAAGGTTTAAGGGAGAGAATGTGTGTAGTGTAAGAGAAAGAAATGATGTTTATTAAGCATCTCGTTGATTAAAAGTGCTCTTGCGGCCGGGCATGGTGGCTCAGGCCTGTAATCCCAGCGCTTTGGGAGGCCGATGTGGGCAGATCGCAGATCACAAGGTCAGGAGATCGAGACCATCCTGGCTAACATGGTGAAACCCCGTCTCTACTAAAAATACAAAAAATTAGCCGGGCGTGGCGGCAGGTGCCTGTGGCCCCAGCTACTCGGGAGACTGAGGCAGGAGAATGGCGTGAACCCGGGAGACGGAGCTTGCAGTGAGCTGAGATCGCACCACTGCACTCCAGCCTGGGGACAGAGCAAGAGTCCGTCTCAAAAAAAAAGAGTGCTCTTGCAATGAGTGCTCGTTCATTAACAGAGCAACCCAGAATGGTGGATAGGATCTTACCCCTCTTATTGTAGGAAGAGACTGAGAAGCAGATGTGTGTATCAGTGGGCCTGCTGGGAATCGCCGAATCAGAATTGGAACCCAGCGTGTCCTATGTTGCATCCTTCTCTCTCAGTGCTCACCTCACTGGCTGCTGTCAGGACACTTGGAGCAAAAGCTGGGAGAGCTGGCTTCCAGTCGTGATATCACCACTAACCAGCTGTTGATTCTGAGCAGGGATCAGGAGGCACCAGATGCTCTGGGTTTGAATCTTGCCTCTGCTGCTTGTTAGCTGTGTGACCTTGGGCCACTTACTTGTGCCTTTGTGACTCAGTTTCCCCATCTGTAAAGTGGGGGCATCAATAGCCCCTACCCCATAGCATTGTGTGAGAATTAAATAAAGTGATTTATACATAAATTGCTTGTAATGGTGCCTGGCACTTTGTAAGGCCTGTTGAGGACACTTGTTCTCACCCACGTATTAGCCTGCATAAGTTTATCTTTGGAGAGAATTTAAATCAGCTCTTCCAGCTTCCTACCAACTCTACACTCATAATTAGGTTAGTAACGTTGGTGAAACACCCGAGGAAGACCAAGTACTAGTTAAGCCCCAGATTTCCTGTTTTTCTTGCAACACAAAGATTTTTAGAATGTTCATTAATGACAAAGAAATATTTAATATATTTTTAGAACTCTCTTGTTGATCGCTAGTTCTAGACCTGCCTCACTCTTTTTCCTTGGAAAACAGTTCTTTGTTCCAACAACAACAACAACAACAACAAACCTTTGTTTAGAAGAAAAACATTGTTCTCATTAGAGGTTAACAAGCAAAAATAAACTATAATATTATATGCAGGGAGAAGATAATTAATTGTCAGACTTGATTGTTTTATAATCTAATTCCAATAGATTAAATCTTGCTCCAGGGAAATTTTTAAGTGTTTTGTGTTTTGCTGTTGTCTTTTAAAAAAAAAAAATCAACTTTCTGTGAAAATTATTTTCTTTGTTTTGTTTGTTTTCTAATTACTGTCCCAAATGTGTTTTCAATGTGGTATTGAACATGTTTTTTTCTGTCTCGGGCTTGTCTCACATTTTTGCTGAGACAGGTTGTTTACCATTCTTTGTTCACATGAAATGAGGATTTAATGCGATGGTCCTTTCATATGAAAAAGTTATTAGTTATTCCTAAAATAGGTATGTGGCCAAAAATATTTAATCATCTCTCAAAGCAGTCATAGAAACCTGCATGCATTCTTCAGCCCAAAGGCTTTAAGAAACGAGGCTTTGATGAATACATGTCATAAAAATTAAGTAAGATTTTCATAAGGTTGTAAAATATTACTTCTAGGATGAGTACAACTAGCTGTCAGGGATTATGCCAATAGAAAGTACCTTGGCTCAGCCCCTAGTTAGAATGAGAAGAAGTGATGAATGTTGGCATGGACTGTTGTTTAAGGTTTTCAGTTCAGCGTGTTCTCAAGGTCAATATTTAGGAGAGCAGGAGGAAAGGAAAGCGTGAAGCAGGAGCAGTCCAGGTAAAACATGGGAAAAATGAAAAGCGAAAACATAAATAACCACCCCCCCGCCCCCCCGCCATGAGGAAATCTATGTATTCACTCAAATTGTGTTTTTCCAGTGCTAAACTTTAAAATCTTCATATCCGGAAGAGCAAAACGTCTTTTTAGGAAAACTTACTGTGTATCAGGATAGTGCACAACTTTCTTCTTCTAGTGGAAAATACACACAGAGGGAGCTAACCCACGCTGCTTCATGTCAACCTAGAAACAAATGTGAATTTCCCGAGTGCAATAAACCTGAGGCTGCCCAATAATGCCATTTATCTGGGCCGATAAGTGTCAGTTATTCAAAACGCAGTTGCTGTTGCAAGGAGATGGGAACAGCTCATCTCACCGCAATGCTAATTAAGTAGAACGTCTCCCGCTGTAGAGCTGTGCACGGTCCCGTGATATGGAAGGAATTAAGTGAACAGAAGTTTCAGTGACCGAAAAGCCCAATTTTCCTTCAAGCTTATGGCACTTAATAAAATAAATGCTAAGTTATTTTTAATGAAGGCATCTGAGTTTCCTTGGCTGAAGAGAGGGACTCCTTTTCAGTGAGACGCTTCTCCCTATAACCAAGGGGACAGTTTTGCACCTGGCTCACCGACGGCAGTGTGACTCATACACTTAGTCAGTTACACACTTGGTGTGCGTATTACCCATGTGTCCACTTGAGCCTCAGGGTGTGTTGAGGTTGTAGCCAGATCACTTTCTGATTTGACAGGTATATATAATAATAATTATGACAATTATTTTTCATTCAGCTCAAATACTTGGGTCAGCAAATGTTCTGTGAAGAGCCAGATGTCAAATATTCTAGGCTTCATGGGCCGAGAGGCAAAACTAAAAATATTGTACGTAGATACTTATACAACAGGAGAGAAAACAAATTTCCACAAAATTATTAGTAATGAAATTCAGAAACAATTCATAATATCAATAATAATCATGTTTTGTAACACAGGTCTGCCAGTAAGAATGGGATTATTTTTTGTGAGAATGACTAGCTGGTCTTCAAAGTTAGTGTTCCCTATCATCAGATAGATTATAAATGTGCAACTGTAGAAGCCATTTTTAGCTTACAGGCTGTACAATAAAAGAAGGTGATCCAAGTTTGTCCCAAGGGCCAGATTTTGACACCTACTCTAATATGTCATTAATTTTATATACACATGGATAAAATTCTAATGTCTTTCTCTGAATTATAAAAGTAGATACTTTGCCCTAATATATTTTAGTAACGTCGCCCTTTGCCCTTTGAGTCTAAGTGGTGCAAATGAAGATATTTTTATGGCATAGTTGTACTGCAGCTCAAGAGTCCATGACCTGATTGAATTAGTATAATTTTGTTTTCCATGTGGGGACCACCTACGATGGAGTTGTAGTATTTAGGAGACTGAATAGGATGGAATAGATTATAATAACTGTAGTAAGGAAAGATTGGGTTTTGTTTGACATTTTAGGAAAGAGTCAGACTTGTGAGTATGGCATGGGTGGATCTAAGCATTTTATTGTGGGCCTTGATTTAAAATACATGTAAAACACTGATTTAGAAACATTTATCTTTCCTAAAATAATGTATTTAAAAAAATATTTCCTAGACTCTGACAGGAACAACGTTGTCAAATGCCTCTAGCTATTTAAGACTAACGAATATGTCATAATTGATGGATATAAAATCATCTGAGTGGCTATAGAGTGGCGTGATTCACAGTGGATGGTGAGCGATCAGGTGAAGAAAGGATAGAATTCTATCACAAAAGTAATCTCACATTGCTATAATTGTTTTCTGAATTAATCCACAAATTTTGGTGTAAAAATTATCTAAACTCATTTGTTTGTCAGGAATTGGTATTTTAAAAAATAATGGACTGTATTTTTTTTAGAAAAGTGGAAATTATACTTGTAAAAGGAAATAATTCTGTAATATTTTATAAGATATTTTTATATTTTCATTTGTGTTATTCCCAAAACAGTTTATTTATATTTCATTTATATTTTCATTTGTACAATTCCCAAAACAGTTTGGGAATTATAGCTTAAGATGTACAATTTGTATCCTACCCAGTAAAAGTTGTTTTCTCCTTATATTAAGTGAGATGAAGAATATCTTAGAATGAAGCCTTCCCCGACACATCCCCAGACACCCCCATTTCAACCTCCCGCTCATTTCTCATTCAGTCAGCCCTTGGTAAGGACCCACTTGGTAATTGGAGCCAGATTTGCAGATGATATGATATATTTAAAGGTACAATATAATCCTTTGCAGTGTATCATCTGAGCCCATCATTCCCTCTTTATCTGAATATAAAATATGTCATAATGGCAGTGGAACCCATCCTGACAATTGAGATGAGTGTCCAGGTGGCAGGGGGCAATATTCTCAACATTGCTGTCATTCTCATCATGTGCACATATCTTTGAAAAGCAGACCGTATCTTTGGAGGAAGGGAAGGAAGGAAATACCCAATAAACCAGGAAATTAAATAAAATTAAAATCATGAAAGAAAGCTCTTTTTTTCCTTGGTTTACTTTTAGCTTTTAAAGCTAAGTATTACCCAAATTGCCAAACTGTTGATATTGTATATGCAATACTTTATGTGATATGAGTATGCATGATTATCTAGTTCTCATACATTAATTTACACATGTACATATGTTTGTATAGTCACTTTTTAACTACAGGTTGTGATCCATTAGTGGGTGGTAAAATACTTTTATTGGTCTTGAACAGTGTTTGTAGAATAATAATGTAATGGAATAGAACAGAACAGACTAGAAAAGAGCAGAGCCTATTCAAATGCATCTACCTTTGCAAGGATAACTTGTTTTTCACTTAATTATGCATACACATATGTGTGTGTTTGGGTATATGTGAACTGGCTTGCCATGTAATTATTTTATATTGTGGCTCATTAAACATTTTTAAAAGTAGTGCTAAAGTCATAGTGACAGTAATGATTAACATGTTTCTTTTATTCTTCTAGGTAGTTTGTATTTTATTGCCAAATGCTAACGGGTGCTAATTAGTATGTTTCTTCATATAATCTAACTTCAATAAATACTTTCATGTTTGGTTCCACGTGGCATTCACGTGAACTAACTATTATTTGGTTAGCTTTTTCTATCTGCTGGTTATTGAAGGTTTCTTATCTGCTATTTTAAGCTTTCTTGCAATAATAAGCCTAAGGATTGTGTTGCAGTAATCCAATAATACCAACCAAAGGAAGTATTAAGAGACATAGCCTAGAAGTATAATGTTGAACACTGATTTAGGGAGAAAAGAGCTTGATCCTTTGTAATGCTGCTTCTCATGGTACCACGTGTTGAAGCAGGGATCCTGTATTTTTTATGAGCATTGCATAATCTATTGTCTCCCTGTTGAGTAAAAATTAACTCAGACAGAAATCGGACACTGAAAAGCATGAAAATTCCCACAGGCTAAATATTACGGTGAATGGATCTTTTTTTCTTTTTGTACCACATTGTTTTCCTTTGAATGTATACTAATAGGCTTATAGAAACACAATCATGTTCCTGATAAGTCGCATAGTTGTTATGTGTGGTATTTCACCAATTGTTATTAGACAATGTATATTAATTACATATAAATGCATTGCTTAATGTGTGTGTCTCTGGTTATATAAGCTATATAACTATATATATAACTATATATGTAACTATATAACATATATATAACTTATATAACTATGTAACATATATAACTATATAGTTATATATAGTTATATATCTATATATATAGATATATATATAGGTTACATGTTAGAACTTCAGAAATAATGTAAAGGGAAAAATCCTACCATGCTCACACATTTTGTGAGTGAAATAAAAATAACAACAGCCCCACTTTGGCGAAGTTCTTCTAGAAGGAACTAATTCTAGTAAATTTCAAAATTCATGGGAAGTGGACTCAACATTGAGGATTTAGATACAAATTTAATTGAAGTTTGCCACAAAGTTTTGTTTCCCATTTGAAGTTAAGAATTGGTGAAATATAATGTTTGTGAATGTTGTTTTATACATATATACATTTTTGAAAAATTATTGTCATGTGATTAATATTTCCAAGGTTGACATAATCATGCAATTTAAGGCCCCATGTTTTTTCATTTTCAATCACTAGCATAATTTTTCTAGAGAAATATCTAACTTTCTGACCAGGTCTGCCTTTTGGTTTATGTTATATTAAAGTAAATACAGATGATGTCCTGCATATTCTGAGCGGGGAGAGCTTACTCCTGTAAAAATCATTCTGCAGGGGTCCAAAGTGCAAGTCTGGAGAGGAACTCTGGCAGCAGTTTCAAAGAGAGGCACCTTTTTTGTGAATATTGGCATTTATGCCAACCATCTATTATGAACTTCCTATTCATGTGGTCTTTGTGAAGCCAGAAGCACTGATTTCTTTATATTAAACATGGAAATCTATGTCGGTTCATTCAATCCCATTACAGTACAATGAGTTAAATATGTGCTGTGGTCCAGTTGAATATTAGGTATGAATATAACGTAAATGTAGGCTGAAATCTAGGTCCTTCTGAAGTGAAGAGACAGTGTACTGTTTTTAAAGACTATATCTATTTTGATAACATCAGTAAATCAGAGGAAACTATTTTCTAGCATTTCTATTGTAATAAACCAGAGTAGATTTCCAAGAGAAGTTTTGCAGATCAAGGGCCCCAAAGTGTTATAAAGCTGTTTTCTTACATTTTTGAAGGCTAAGGAGCAAATAAAGATGAGTGATTCAGTTATCACTTGCTTGGGGTAAGCGCTGCTCAAAGCTCACTGCCTCGCTTTCCCCCATTCATTCCTCTTCAATTCTATAAGCTGGCTGCTGTTATTTTTCCATTTTACAACTGAGCAAACTAAATCCCAGGGAGCTAATGTGGCTTGCCCACAGTCTCACAGTCAGTAAGCAGAGAAGTTGGACTCAACCCAAGGCAGGTAGCCTCCAGAGGCCATGCTCTTAGCTCTGTTGTTGTGTTTCTAAATGAAAAGTTTTGATAAACAAAAGGAACAGAGTGAGCATTTATGCACGTTTGAAATGAGGACAGTTCAGTTTTGTTAACTAACATTCCCTATCTCTTCAGACATCTATGAGAATACTATTGGAAAACCTTTGCAACAGTGGCAGAGTTTAAGAGAGTCAGTGTGCACATTGCTCCCTGCAATGGACATCTTGTTTTAAAAGAAAAGAAATATACCCGTCATTCTGAAGACATAAGTACAAATTTAAGTAACTGTCTGCAGGCACATAAGCTCTAAATGGTTAGTGTTGCAGTGAAAAAATGCAGATTATGATGGCATACATGAGTCTTCATTACATCATTTTTTAATCCATTCAGTATAGTATGATAGTGCTTTGTACGTATTTGCTATGTTATTTTTATGTTATTTTTAATTTGTTGTGTATCAGAGTCTTACTCTGTCACCCAGACTGGAGTGCAGTGGTGTGATCATGGCTCACTGTAACCTCCATCTCTCAGGTTCAAACAGTTCTCTTGCCTCAACCCCTGAAACCGAGTAGCTGAGACTACAGGTGCACGCCACCATGCCCAGCTAATTTTTTGCACTTTTTAGTAGAGATGGGGTTTCATCATGTTTTCCAGGCTGATCTTGAACTCCTGGCCTCAAGTTGTCCGCCCACCTCAGCCTCCCACAATGCGGGAATTGCAGGCATGAGCCACCGTGCCCGGGCTGTTGCGTTATTTTTAAATTGAACCTTTGGTGACTGAGAAAGTAAATAGACACCTTACTGAAATTACTCTTTAAATTCACTCAAAATAGGTGTTTAAAAATGTTTACATTTTAAAATATCCATGCAGACAAGGAAATGTATGACACATGTACCATGCCTCATGGCACCTACCTGGACTTTCCAGAAATGATGCTGGTGTCTAGCATCTCTAAAAACCCCTACTTCTTTCAAGGACTCTTCAACCATTGGTAGACTCGCACCTTCTACCTTTGCCACTTTTGGATTTGAAACAGTTTTTTTGGGAATTCACAACAATCATTGGTTTGTTGCATCTGCCTCCTTTCTAGTTTTCTTATTAAAGTTTTTCGGGATGACAGCGATGATTTCCTACTCTTTTTCGAAGCTCATCTTCTTGTGTATCATACTGTGACTTCCCGTTCAACATCAGGAAATTCAGAGGAGGCAAAATGCCTCTCATTCTTCTCTCTAAGGGATCTGGCAAGAACATGAATGCCATTGGCAAAATCTTTTTTGCAAACTTTATTTGAATAGCCAGATGTTTGTGCAAAATATAATGAGCTACTAGAACTGAAGATTTTCCTTTATATCAGACAATTCTGGTTATTATCAGGACAGATTTCTGACACTTGAAAAGTGTGTGCAGTCCTTTTAAATCACACGGTAGGCATTTGCCATTTCAGGGCTGGACAAATAGATTGGCTCCCTCGTTGTTAACAGTCTCCCACACAAGGGAGCTGCAGAGAAGACAACCAGTTGCTTAGGGTCTTTCAAGTTAATAAAAACATCTTAAAGGGCTCATTTTATCTGTGTCCCAGTTAATGACTGGTGACATCTAGTGGTAGCTGGATTTCAGGCACTCAAATGGCTTTCCCCTGGAGAGCCAGATCCAAAATAAACTGTAGAAATGTTTTTCAAGCCTCTCAGATGAGACATTTGCAGACTGATGAGGTCAAACCCCATCATCACGTGGCACCATTGCCAAATCCCCCATCACCAACCGTCAGCCATCACGGAGGATTCCCCGTTAGCTCCACGTGGGGAGAGTCCATCAGGTCCCCTCCTGCAGAAACTTGCCCTTCCCGACAGTCCTATCTCAAGGAAAGGCAGCTTCAGGTCGGGCACCGTGGCTCACGCCTGTAATTCCAGCACTTTGGGAGGCCGAGGTGGGTGGATTACCTGAGGTTAGAAGTTCAAGACCAGCTTGGCCAACATGGCGAAAACCTGTCTCTATTAAAAATACAAAAATCAGCCAGGCATGGTGGTAGGTGCCTGTAGTCCCAGCTACTCGGGAGGCTGAGGATAATTGCTTGAACCCTGGATATGGAGGTTGCAGTGAGCAGAGATCGTGCCATTCCATTCCAGCCTGGGCAACAGAGTTGGACTCTGTCTCAAAAAAGAAAAGAAAAGAAAGTCAGCTTTAGGTCGTCTCTGCATTTGTGGCAGTTAGAGAGTAGGAAGCATTTGTATCTCCCTGGAAGAGTTTCCACATGGGAAGCCAACCCATAATGGCAGCTTCTTTATTAAAATATGTGCAGTGGAAATTATGCTAATTAAGCTGGAGTGTAATTATAGACTAGAAAGATTCTCTCTTGCAGTCTGAATTGAATTGTTGTAGATAAATGTGCATTAACTTAATAGTGTACAGCTAATTATGAAAGGTAAAGGGGAGGAAGAGATGTAATCAGTTCCACAATGTTTTAGAGATGCCGCTCTCCCAGGCGAACCCTCCCATTAAAGCCCAGGTAACCCTGTAATGAGAATTCTTCTAGCATTTGTGCCTGATTTTCAATACTGCAATTAAAATAACCACTGGTAACTAATTAACCCATTTAACTCTATTTGTCTGTGGCATTTATTACAGCAGAGAGGTAAATGCGGTGACACTCTGCAGCTTTATGTCTTGTTCCAAGTATATTTGTGAAGTTAATTCTTTATTCTTGATTTATGCTTTTGTGTGTATTTATGATAATTATGGAAATGAGGCAGGAATCCATTGGCCCAATGTGATTTTGCCATGTTCAACTAAAGCTGTATTCTGGGAAATAAATTATTTTTACTTAGAATTCAAACAAAACCCAAGTGGTAGCAATACCTTTTGAGTCTGAGTTATTAATTCGAAGGATCTGAGAGGCATCAACATCATGCTGTAGTTAGGTGATGAAAAAGTTATTTTATTCTATTAACTAAAGATCTCTAAATTCTGTTAGTAATGTGGATTTTGTGTTTATGGATCAAAACTACCTGAACCAGTAAATGAAAAGGTACTTTAAAAAACAGAGAGAGATGACCGGGCATGGTGGCTTACACCTGTAATCCCAGCACTTGGGGAGGCCGAGCCGGGTGGATCACAAGGTGAGGAGTTCAAGACCAGCCTGGCTAACATGGTGAAACCCCATCTCTGCTAAAAATTAAAAAATTACCTGAGCATGGTGGTGCAATCCTGTAATCCCAGCTACTCGGGAGGCTGAGGCAGGAGAATTGCTTGAACTGGGACCCAGGAGGCAGAGGTTGCAGCGAGCCGACGTGGCACCACTGCGTTCCAGCCTAGGCTACAGAGCGAGACTCTCATCTCAAAAAAAAAAAAGAAAAGAGAGAGAGAGAAAGAGAATACATACAGCGATGCTGAGTGATTTGCAACTAATTTTGGACAACTTAATGTTATATGTCTTCTGAGCAGAACAGTTTAACATTCAGTCAAACACTACTAGAGAGTTTGGAGTACTTTTATATTAGGGGAATAAAAGATTCAGCAAAACACTACTGAGTAATATAGGAGTATGGTTTGGAGGCAAGTAAAAGGCCCCTCTGCAGTGTGGAGAGGGGCTTTGCAGAGGGTGAGACCATCCTGCAAAAGAAGGGCTTGTGTTGTGAGACATCACAATCCTCATGGTTTCTTCTGTGTGCCCCAGAAACTTGAAAGAAATCCCTTTAATTGGGGTTTCACCTAGGAAAACCAACAGAAGCTTTGAGATGTACATCAAGCTTTCACCAATTCCCTAAGATTTTTGTTTTCTCTGTTCTCTCATGTACATTGTGTTTTCCAGTCCCATACACAGATTGTTGGAGACAGTAATGTTCAATAACTCTGAATTTTAATTGCCTGAATCTTCTAACATATGTAACTTCTTTAGAACATTTATGGCAGTTTTTTTGATTTAATAAAATTTAGCCTGTGTTTGTTTTGCTTCGAACTTGATATCTTTCTTTTGCCACGATAATATAGTTCTAAAATATATAATTTATGGCAGTTTATTTGATATAAAATTTAGCCTGTCTTTGTTTTGCTTCGAACTTGTTGATATATTTCTTTTGCCAAGATAATATAGGTATTGGAAAAGCTTGCTATTTATTTATTTATTTTTTAATGAGACAGTGTCTTACTCTGTCACCCAGGCTGGAGTGCAGTGGCACAATCTCGGCTCACTGCAACCTCCACCTCCCAGGCTCAAGTGATCCTCCCACTTCAGCCTCCTGAGTAATTGGGACCACAGACACACTCCACCACTAAATTTTTGTATTTTTAGTACAGACAGGGTTTCCTCATGTTGCCCAGGCTGGTCTTGAACTCCTGAGCTCAGGCCAGCCGCCCGCCTCGCCCTCCCAAAGTTCTGGTATTATAGGTATGAGCCACCATGCCCAGCCAATTAATACACTTTTAACAAAAGTGCAGAATTGTTCTTGCCTCTAAGATAGTGTAGCCGACTGATTACAATGGCGGCTTCTGGAGATGTGGTGTCAGTTGAAACTCCAGGACTACCCTGTATTCACTGTGAGATTTTCTACAAGATTTTTAACTTTCGGCCTCATTTCCCTCACCTGTGAACCCAGTAAAACCATTATCTTCCTCAAACAGAGGAAGTTTCAGCAGTCATCAGCAAACTGTATCCCATGGACCAAATGTGGCCCACTGTCTATTTCTGAAAAATAAAGTTTTATTGACACATAGCCACGCCCACTGCCACAGCCTACCCTAATCCAGTATGACCTCATAACTTGCTTACATCTGCAAAGACCCTATTTCCAAATAAGGTCACGTTCACAGGTTCTGGATTCACCGGTTCAGTATAGTGTTTTGAAGGACACAAGTCAACCCATAATATTGAATGACTATCCTTTGGAAAATTGACAATTCTCCTTATATTTTAAACTAGATATTAGATCAGACCAAATAATTGAAATAAGTATTTCAGTTAATTGGTCATTCTGATGGCCAGAACTAAGAAAAAAGACTTATCAAAATGCTGTTAGCAAAACATGTTTTAAAAGAACATCTATGTTAGTTGATTCGAAGGTGCACGTGAGATTACAGATGACGTGCCACCAGAGGGAAGGCTATGTCAAACGCATGGAAAGAAAGACCTTGTCCAGGGCAAAGGAGACCCTAATCCACTGCATCTGAGCTATTCACACCACACCTGGGGTGCTGTGTCTAGTTATTGGCAGTTCTAGAAAGAGACACATGCACAAACTGGAGTGTGTTTACAGTACAGGACAGAAGACTCAAAATCTTCAGCTGAGGAATACTTGGTATTTGATGAAATTAACTGTAAAGAGTATAGGGCGGGTGTGAGTGCAGAGATACACACAGTAACTGTAAAGGCGTGAATTCAAGGCTCATATTGGAAAATACAAAGACGTATTTTATAAGTGGTTCATGGCGCCACCACTGATAACACTATTCACATTTATTCTCTCCCAGGCTTTTAAAATTCTCTTAATTTTCTTATTCTTTTCCTCTGTCTTCACTCTTTCTCCACCTTACACATACACACACACACATTTGTAATCATAGTTCCAATATAGATTTATATCTTTTTTTATTGACTATCATTTCATGAGCATTTTTGCATGTTATTAAGTATATTTTCAACACATTATTTTTTACTGGCTTTGAATATGCTACTCTACGGTTATAGTATTCTTTAATCATTTCCTTGGTTGCTCTATTTAAAATGCATTTAAATGAAATCCTGAAATGGATTTCATATTGAAATACGAAATGGGCCATTATACAAAAGAGATTTTTCGTTATCTTGAAAGGTTTCAGAAGTCAGCAATAAAGCCAAGTGGGTTGAGATATCGACGTTGGGTCCATGGAAAAAGAAAATGTAGAATCAAAGTCATCTTTGAATGGAAGTGGGCCAGCTAGAGGAGGTGTCCTCTTGTCATACACACAGATGATGTCTCTACAATCCAAGGTCACATTTCAGGTGAAAGTTGCACTTATGCGGGCATCAAGGTTTCTTTCACCTCTGAAATGTTATGCTTTTGTGAGAGCCATCGGAACTTCGTTCTAGAGCATGTCAGGCTGTTGGTAAATAAACTAAACGATTCTCTGACAGGAAAAGTCTTTTTTGAAGTTTCTAAATGCCTGTGTTGTTGAAAGGAGTTAGGGAAATCAGAAGTTCAGCCTGTGAATGGAAAACGTGTGGCAAAGAACACAATTTCAACAAATTTAGTTTTACAGATTGAATTGGCTTTTATTAATGATTCGTGAACTGGGCAACATCCAGTCTAGAAAATAGTACAGAGCTGCACCGGGCATCTTAGAACAATTGTCTTCAGTAAGGCAGCTTTAGTAGGAACAAGGAGACAGCAGAGTGCAAAAAGCACATGGTTACCCTCAGTTTGGTGTGGGTTTAAGCAGAGGAGACTTCCCTATTATGTTGCTCAGGTTGACTGGGCCCTTTTGGTGGGTCGGTTGCTGTGAAATCTCCTGGTTTTGGTTTTGAAAGGTTTGTTTGGAAATGTGGCCCTTATTTCTCTCCTGGCTTCTGGGAAGGTCGGATCTTCCATGTAAACAACTTACGTTTCGATTGGTAACGTGGAACTTCAGCATGAGTGACTCTACCTGGAGCCTGCTATCTTTTTTAACAGGTGCCTATGAAACTCTTGATCTCTATGATAGATAAATTATGAAATACATAACTAAGGCATGGATATGTTTTGACTCACCTTGATTTTATGATTAACTTAGACTTTCTACATGAGATTTTTAACTTTAAATATTTATCTAACACTACCGGGCCGAGTAGTCGTTGAGTTGTTTCACGGTGTATCACCCCATTATTTCAACTTCAAGTTGACTTTCAGGAAGGGAAAATTGTGGGCCCAGTCACTCACAAATAAAAGCTGCAAAATCCATTATTTCCCATGATCTCCCTTTCTTTCCCATTTACCGATACTAGTTGGTTATACTATAGTATTCTAACTTCGGTTAGAAAGACCAAGGTTTGCAGTGGTGGAAGACCCCCTGTATCCACCTTGGGGTGGGTGAGACACAAGGATGTTTTGCCCTCAGGGCATCCCACCATCCAGAGCTGGAGAAACGCATGACCCTTGGTTTGTTCATTCTGAGGCTGCTTTAGTGTCTGAGATGGAAGCCAAATAAAAATGCTAAGTGAGTCTGTCCTTTGCAGAGTTAACTGCCTTTTCCGCTGGTGGATTTTATAATTGGGTATTTGTCAGTCTCAATTGCAAAGCACCCGGGAGGACATTGGGTAGCTTGCCAGATCCTAAGCACAGTGTCAGCGTGCAACAAATAACAGATAAAGTATTCTCTCAGTGAGTTCTGGAGGAAGGAACTCTCAGAATAGAAAGAGGCTCAAGCCCATGCCCCTTGTCTTGGGGCAAGACCAAGAGATCTGGCCTAGACCGATGAGAGGCTGGGACAGACGGCCAGCCCGATATCACTGTCACTAATGCTATCTGTGTCATTTGCCTCTATATGAAGAGCCATAATTTTAATTTTTAAATTTTTGTTAGAGTGGAGGAAACCCCCACCAAGTCCTTTCTGGGCCAAGGTGAAGTATAAATCCACACAAGCATTCGTGTGACTGTGGCTGGGTGTCATCTTGAAAATGTCGGAGCCCTGCCTGGCATCAACCTGCATGCACAGAGCCAGACCCATCCCTCCAAGATGTGTGAGCCAATGACAGCTAGAACCTTGAGAGTCCTGCTCTCAGGCCCGTCTTAATTACAGTTATGTCAGAATTAATTTAATAACCTTTGTATGGATTCAGTCTTTACCCACCAACTCATCTATTATACTTCCCTATAATAGTAAATTTTATGTTACCCCCTTAACGATTGCCAATAAGATGGTTGTCCTTGTCACCTTGACTTTTTTTCAAATTATTGATTGCTAAGGTTTGAATGTACCCCTCAAAGTTCGTGTGTTGGAAACTTAATCCTCAGTGCAATCTTGTTGAGAGGTAGGACCTTCGAGAGGTGACTGGCTTATAGATTAATGTCATTATTTCTGGAGCAGGCATATTATTGTGAGAGTAGGTTCTCACTTGTGTGTGCTCTCTTGCCTTTTCCCCTTCGACTGTGGGATGATGTAGCAAGAAATCCCTTGCAGATGCATTTTCTGTTATAGCCACACAAAACAGATTAGGACATTGATTGTCCTCTTTTTACATATATTATATGAAATTTTAAAATATTTTGATATTGTAAAAAATAATTTTACTGGTTTTTTTTCATTGGGTTTTCATGTGAGACCTTGTACTTTTAAGCCTTTTTTCTTAGTGTGTAAATAAAGGTCTTTAGAAGAAGCAACAAATTTAAAATGTCATTAATGTATAAAATATGTCGTTATTTTATATATTACAGTGGCAATTTGTAATTTAATAGCATCTTATAGACAGGGTCTTCCAAAGAGGTCTAAACACCAGGAAACAACATTTTGTCCATTTATCCTCTCTGCATGAGTCTTTGTCTATTTAAAATATACTTGCTTGCCTGCTCTGTTTCTTCTCATTCCTATGGTCTGTTCTACTCCTCCTTCCTATCTGCGTCACTTCACCACAGTAAGTATTAGATATGAACACATCATTCAAGGGAAGGCCATCTCAGCATGTAACGAAACAGACTGATACATTATTTCACTCACCATATGCAAAGCTGCATAGGAAAGTCATAAACGAGTTGGAAAAATTAGGTAGTATTTGCAGTATCTCCATTTGAGGACAATTTTTAAGTGGCTTAAAATGTGTTTATCCCTTTAAAAAAATATTAGTGAAAAAACATAGCAGATGAACAGCTCTGAGGGTCCACAGTCTTGATACAGTGAGCTAAATCCATTCCAGGCTGACTTTGAGGGTTGCTAACAACAAACTGATGGCCTCAACAAAGTGGTTCTTTTCAGATATTTTATTCCTGTCTGATGAGAAATAATTCAGCAAAATCCAGGTGCTGTTTGGACAAATTGCATTATCTTCTTGAATTATTTGAAGAAGCTCCTTTTCAAATACAAACATGACTCGACAACAACATAGCAAAAGCTCTTCCTGCATGTCATTGTCATTTGCTGCATAACCAGCCACCCCAACCCATAGTGTCTAAAAGAACAGTGAATCTTCACCTCTCATGATTCTCTGTGTAGACTGGGCTTAGCTGGGCAGTTCTCACTTGAGCAGTCTCATGAGCATGCAGTGAGATGTCAGTGGGCTGCATCTTGTAATGGTCCCATAGGGCTGGATGTCCAGGATGGCACAATCTCGTGCAGGCAGGTTAAGCTGCTGTCAGCTGGGAGCCCAGCAGGGGCAACTGACCCAACGTCTTCTCTACATGGCACTGTCTTTTTTTTGGCGTGGTGGCTGAGATCTAAAAGGGTATATCCCAAGAATAAACATCCCAAGAGACCCACATATACACATAGAGGGGGAGAGAGAGATTGATTTTAAGGAATTGGCTCATGCAGTTGTGGGAGTTAGCAAGTCTGAAGTCTGCAGGGCAGACCATCAGGCTGGAAACTCAGGCAGGAGTTACTGCTGAAGTCTTGAGTTTTTGTTTTTCAACTGATAGTACAAGGCTCACCCATATTATTAAGGGTAACCTCCTAGACTTGAAGTCAACTGATTGTAGATGGTAATCCTAGCTACAAAATACCTTCAGGGAAACTCGTGGATTTGTGTTTGATTAAATCACTGGCAACTGTAGCCTAGCCAAAAAGAGCATGACCTACAAAAGGGATACACTGATTCATATATTGGGGATAGATGAAGAATAGGAAGGAGATGTAAGAATCTCCTAATTAGCTGATCTTTTCTGTGCAGAGGGAAATGAGAAGAAAGAAAAAAGATAGGGAGAATGTACAGAATTTTTCTGTTAAAATGCACCTCAGACAAGACTTCATGAAATCTAAACATAGGAGTTCTGTTAATAATGACCTAAAATCCTTAGGTTTTGATCATTTTTTAAATTCTGCAATCTCAGAAAAACTCACTTTCTTCCATTTCAGAGGTGAAGAAACCTCTCATGAGAGTTTTTCATAACCTGCCAAATTGAAAAGAAAAACACACACACACATAATCCTTTTCTGTGCAAAATGAAAAGAGTAGACAAAGCGAAAGTTACGAAGATTAGATAATTTTAATCTAGTAAGGATGAAGTGGTCACCGGATTCGCTTGCCTTGGAGGGGCTTGGAAGTCTTTTTCAGCTTTTGTAAAGTGTTTCTGTGTGACCCTGAATAATTCACTGAACGGATTGGTGCCTGAGCTAAGCTTGTGAACAGTAATAGCAATGTTGATGAGTGAGTGTCTTAAAAGATTTTTGGATGACCAGATGGAAGCCATGATGCTGCCAGGGAGAGAAAAGAAAGGAGAGCAGGGGCCCAGCCAGCCCCTCCAAATGCTTTGGGCCTGGCCGGCCCTCTAGTCCCTCTTTGGGCCATATGTCTGCTGCCTCCCTGGCCTGTGGACATTGTGAAGATGCAGCATATTTCGGTTCCCTAATGGGCAGGACTTTGCAGTACTCTGACATCTGGGATTGGTTAGAATAAATCCATTCAGCCTAAGGTACGAGTCTCGCTTCCTGCCAACACAGCGCTCATGGATGCTGTGCTGAAAGGATCTGACTTTCAGAGAGATCTAAGTTTGACTGAGACACCAGATCAGTTGAAGAGCATTATTCTCCCCCAGGAGTACAATGAACTGAAGGCGCTGCACCAGCTCTATTCCCCCGTGGAAGAGGGCTTGGATGGGGTAGTAGGAGAATGATGGTGATGTTGAAATGCATGAGAAGAGTTACTTAGCACGGAGACTGTCAGGTGCCTTTCCATCTGAATAAGTGCAGTACTGCAGAGCTATGAGGAGCCAGCAGAAAATAGTCATTTGTTTGCCTGGCAAGGTTCATGGGGCACTGAGAGGGAGGACATGCTGTAGAAAGCCCAACAATCATCAGGCTCTTATTAAGGTGGGTGACACGGTTTGGCTTTGTGTCCCTACCCAAATCTCATCTTGAATTGTAACCCCATATTCCCCATGGGTCGTGGGAGAAAACTGATGGGAGGTAATTGAATCATGGAGGTGGTTTCCCACATGCTGTTCTCATTGAAAATGAGTGAGTTCTTAGGAGATCTGATGGTTTTATAAGCATCTGGCATTTCTTCCGCTTTCCTGCGAAGGGGTGCCTTCCACCACGACTGTAAGTTTCCTGAGGCCTCCCCAGCCATGCAAAACTGGTTCTTAAATCTCTTTTCTTTGTAAATTACCGAGTCTCGGTTATTTCTTCATAGCAGCGTGAGAATGGACTAATACAATAAATTAGTACATGGTGATGAGCTCTGAGAATATTCCCATGACTCCTGCAGCCTTATCACATGTGCCAATGACTAATCATTCATGTAGGTGCTTGAACCAAGGAAACAAGAGGTGATTATTACACACCCTGTCCCATTCTTTCTTTCCTTCACAACACAATTCCGGACCAAAAGTCCCTGAGATTCAGTGGAGAAAACCTCTTGCTGTACCATTTGGCAATATTATTAGCAAGAAATAAGTCAATAGAGGTCTATGTAATATGACCAGAGGTCATACAGAGATTAATTTCCTCTGACCTTTCTCTTGCTGTTTTCAGAAATATTACCTTACACCAGTAATTCTCAACCAGAGATAATTTTGCTCCCCAGGGGACATTTGGCTATGTCTGGACTTTTTTTAGTTGTCACAACTTGGGGGGAAAGGGTGCTATTGGCATTTAATTGGTAGAGACCAGGCATGTTGCATAAATATCTTATAAGGCAGGGCAGCCTGCCTTCCCAACCAAGAATTATCTGGCCCCAAATCCCAGTGGTGCTGAAGTTGAGAAACCCTGGCATACACTGATGTTACCCACTCTTTTATCCCACCTTGACCTCATCGTCCATAGACCCTGGGGGCCAGTGATCTTATATTATTCACTATGCCTCATTGGTATCCAGTAAATGTTTGCTGAATTAATGAATGGGGTTAAGGAGGAGGTATAGTAAGCCAGAGAGCAAGCGACTGATAAGTTAGTACGTATGTAATATAGCATATATACTCTTTCTGTCATCATTCTTATTTTTATCTTTGAGATGACTGTATCTTGGAATAGTTTCATTTGTTCATTGAGTATCTACTATCTGCAAAGAAGTATGCCAGGTACTGGGAAGATAATGATGAGTTAAACTTAGCATGAACCCTGCTCTCTGGAGTTTACTGTTGAGTGGAGGAAATTATCATTACAAACTTACACAAATAAGTGTCAAGTTTCAACGTGACGAGTGCTACATGTTCTCCTTGGTTGCCACAGAGAGGCTGGGGAAATTTTCATGGGGTCAAAAACCAGAGAGCACTTTTTTCAGAGTAGCGTGACCCACAAATGTGTTTTATGTATCTATGTCAACAAATACGACCTGGGAATATTATCAACGTTTCTGCCATTAGGAAAGGAGCTTTACAGGTACTAATGCTGGAGCAGAACCAGCATTGCCAGGTAGGAGATGGGGCCAAGTTAGCTGAGGAGGAATTGACACAGCTTGGCATGAGTAGGGAACTACAGACGGTTCGGCCTGGAGCACAGGGCATGCAGCAAAGGGCATACAGGCACAAGTACAGCCAGGGAGGAGGCAGCAACCAGAATGCAGGGCTGTTCTGGAGCAAAGTCCCATGACAGAGCGCAATGAAGGGTTGCTAGAAGGTCTGTAAAATGCTGGGGTTTGCCTGTCAAAGCCTCACAGGGATGGAGGTATGCAGGATAAACTGGACAGGCTACAGCCTGGAGCTAAAGAGCCCATTAGGAAACCATCACAGTTTTCAAAGCAAGAGGTAATGAGGCCCTGGGCTATGGCTCCAGTAATGGGAATATTATGGAAAGTGAGTTTCCAGCTCTTGTGAGTGATTGATGCTGGGAGGAGCTTAGAAACCAATCTTTTATTCTCACTATTTTTTTTTCCCCAATAGTTACTGAAGAAACAGACTCTGTTAAATATTTGTGTTCCTCCATGATAACCGTGCCTGTGCCTTCCTTCATCTGCATCCTGCTAGATAGAATGCATAACCTTTGCGGTCGCAGCCAAGTATGGATTTTGTGTTTCAAAGAAAATGAGAGCATGAGACAAGATTGAATTTTTCTTTATGTCACAATATTATGGTGATTTTAGTTCTAAAAAAGTATTTTTTGAAAGATGTTTGAAACCTCCCTAGCTGTTAAATGAACAGGAAAAATGCTAGGGTTTCTTTTTTTTTTTTTTTTTTTTGAGACGGAGTCTTGCTCTGTCGCCCAGGCTGGAGTGCAGTGGCCGGATCTCAGCTCACTGCAAGCTCCGCCTCCCGGGTTTACGCCATTCTCCTACCTCAGCCTCCCGAGTAGCTGGGACTACAGGCGCCCGCCAACTCGCCCGGCTAGTTTTTTTGCATTTTTTTTTTTTTTAGTAGAGACGGAGTTTCACTGTGTTAGCCAGGATGGTCTCGATCTCCTGACCTTGTGATCCACCCGTCTCGGCCTCCCAAAGTACTGGGATTACAGGCTTGAGCCACCGCGCCCGGCCAAATGCTAGGGTTTCAAGGTGCTTCTGCGTCACACACTTGCCTGTCGAAAGTTCTCGTTGGCCTCTGCAAAACCAGCGCAGATAAAGTCCGCTGTCCAGGAATGAAGTGTAGAGACAGCTGGAGGCCCAACTGTTGCAGAAATGGGCCAACGTGACAAGTCCTCACTGCAACTGAGATACATAAGACATTTTTCATGAAGTGAGTTTTTTCTGCCCTGGAATTGTTAATTCAGACCTTTTTTCCTTCTTCTATTTACCACAAAGAAGTATTAAATCATATAATGGGCAGTAAATTAAAGTCTCATGTATTGTAAAGTCTTAAAACATAAACAAATCAAGGGATATTTAGGAAAAAACTCATAGATGACACAAACATAAGAGGAGATGGAGGGAAATTGTTCTGAAATGCATCCCTAAACCTTTAGCTCTGGCATGACTCCAAGGACAAATTTTAAATGACAACAGCAACCCAAAACCTTGGTCCTATTCAGAGAAAGATGTTGGGCTGAATTGACAGTGTTTTGACCTAATGTAGTGCCTCTTACAGTTTATGTTCTGGGCTATCAAAATGTGCATAATATCAGTATATGCCAGGGTTTCTCAACCTCAGCACTACTGAGATTTGGGGCCAGATAATTCTTAGTTGGGAAGGGAGGCTGCCCTGCATTATAATTTGCAAGTCTAAAAGTAAGGGTGATACCTGCTTCTCCTAGCTCAGAAAAGTATTTTATACATTTCATACTTCTTGAAGTGTAAAAAACATTTCTAGACCATCTTCCACTTCATAATTTTGACATGCACTGTTGTACAGTGAATCTGAATGTTCTCAGAACCTAGGAAATGGGCATTTCTTCTGACCTAATAGAAGAAAGCCTTCTTGGAGATCTTGCCTCTGACCACAGCCTGCGCCTCTGATACCTATTCAAACAGAGTCAAAAACATTCCCTGAAGAGCACCAGAAATTTTGAGAGTTCCCAGTTCTATTGTGCAAGGTAGGAACCACGTTCTTTCCTCTGCCTATGATTAAATTATTCTTTTGTGCCCAGACACATTCAGGTATCATATCCAGCTTCCTTTACTATTCCTGAGAACCACAGCCAGGATAGGGTGGGCTTTGCTTCATGCATTGAGCAGAGGGTGTGTATTCAGGAAAACTTGAAGTGATGGGAGCTTCTTTTACCACCTTTGCACAAGTCATTTAAGATGTCTGAAAATCAGGCTCTGGGAAGAAAAGTGGATTGACTACTAATGTTTATTGAGCAACTAGTAAAGCCCATCACTCTGCTAAACTGAGTGTGTTAAAATTGCAGTAATTTATGTAAATTTTACAAATCCAGTCAGTGTTTCAAGTAACTAAATTTGATGACTAGAAAGTCATCATTTTCTAAGTAGCCACTTGATGTAAAACTTTTTTTTAGTCATAATGGATTGTAATAAAAAATACTAAATAGTTTTGGGACAAGGCAATAGATTACACCAAGTAAGTAAACATAAAAAATTAAATATACTGAATGTACAGAAAGATAGGTGTTTTGTATCAGACCTTGTTTAAAGAAAATATCTGTTTCAAATCAAACCAGTAGATTTTGATTGGCTTAGCAAATCTCTTTTGGGAGATTTAAGCCAGGGGAACACTAAGGTGAGTAGAATAATACAAATTAGGAAAAAGTATTTTATCCAGAAGGTTTTATTTATTGCACCAACAAATAGCGTAACTCTTTATGGACATAGATATCTAGATGGTCTATTGTATTTGTACATCATCGTTATGTTAGTCTGTTTTCACGCTGCTGACAAAGACATACCCAAGACTGGGTAACTTATAAAGAAAAAGAGGTTTAATGGACTCACAGTTCCATGTGGCTGGGGAGGCCTCACAATCATGGTGGAAGGTGAAAGCCACATCCTACATGGTGGCAGGCAAGAGAGAATAAGAGCCAAGAAAAAGGGGAAAACTGCTATAAAATCATCAGATCTTGTGAGACTTATTCACTAGCATGAGAATAGTATGGGGGAAGCAGCCCCGTGATTCAATTATCTCCCACCAGATCCATCCCATAAACTCGGGAATTATGGGAGCTACAATTCAAGACAAGATTTGAGTGAGGACACAGCCAAACCATATCAATAGTCCTTAATTGAATAAATCACAGGTAACCCACAAAAGCCAGAGAAAGGCAGGACATGACAAATCTGGGAGGAATTTGAGCAAATGGGGCCCAATGAGAAACCAAATAAAGTTTAGAGACAGATCATGAAAGAAAAGAAAAGGAGAGGTGTAAGAACTGGTTGAGAGCATTGATGATTTTTTTCTTCAGGTATGACCTTTTAGTCTGTGTTCCATCTGACCCTGGGCCCTGGAATAACCTCAGACTGAGGTTGCCTGAGATTATAAATGGAGAAAGCATAGCAGAGATATTTATTTGCAAACAGTTCATTGCTTTATAAAAGTCAGCAACATAAAATATATTTGTGTGAGATACTGCTATTTTTAAATTATACAACTCTTGATTTAGAGGGGAGAAGGCAATTACAATTGAAAGATCCATAAGAAACATGGTGTTAGTCCTACAGTAGATGAATTTTGCTTTATCCTAATGAAATTACTGAGGGGTACACATTCATTTTGGTGCCCAACTTGCAGCGGCTTATAAAAATAGTAACAAAAAGTGTTTGATGAGACAGTGAGCCACCTGGGTAAGACTGTAGGCTTTAAAGAGCGCCTATGGTTAATTCTGCCTCTATCACCTGATCATCTCTGAGACTCCTAGCAAGTGACTGAAGCTCTCTATACTGCAGCTGTTACATCTATAAAATGGAATATTTATGGCACCATCCTGATGAGAATGTGGTGAACATTAAGTGAGGAAGGCATAAGAACAGTTCTTAGCAACACAGAACATACTCCTTAAATGTAAGCTTGCATTATGTTGACTTCTACTTGTAAGAAATGAACGTATGCCAGTGCTTATTGTAGAATAATGTTATGTACAGGAGATAATCTCTCTAATTATTAAATCTATAGTTGTCAATAGACATAGGACTAAGGTATAATCTCCCCGGCCCCACACCCAGTTTCTGACCACTGCAGTGCAGTGAAATCTAGAAAGAGCTGCTTGTTACACTGACCTGACAGCAGTTTCCACATCACTGAGTTTGTTTGCTTTCTCTGGCTCTCAAGTCTCTCATGTGATTTCTCATTCTGCAGTCTAAGTCCATGTCAGCCCAATAAAGGATCTGGAGAAAGGGCAACAAATGGGTGTGAAGGAGGTTCCTTAAGTTCACGTACAAGATTGAAGACATTAAGAGCAATTTAATGCAGTGAAGAACAAGCCGAATATAATAAAGCATTTCCAGTAGTGCAACTGCCACTAAAATGGTGTTTTAGTCATGAACATTGCATGATCTCATTCTACTGATTCTTGCTAACGTAAAAAAGATAAAGCAATTCTAAATGCTGATATTCTCCCCCAAATTTATAATATTTTTAAATATATAAAGAATTGTTAAGGAAAGCTGTGATTTAGGACTTTCAAAGTCATAAAATGATACATTTCGTAACACTTACATAAGCAAATTTTTAGAAATGAGTGAAAGTCTATTTTCCCAAATGACAAGTGTTTGTTTATTGGACTTAGTTACTGTGTCACTTAATTGAAATTCTGAAATTCTGAGTATAAACTTTACAAGATGAACTTCCTATTCATATGCACATAATTTGCCTTTCCCCCAATAATTGTTCATTTTGGTAAAGTTTTTCATTAATGGTTAGGTCATGGCTATCATAAGGACCATTTATTTGCTCTGTTACCAAACTATGTGCCAACATGTCCCAGGGCAACACAGGAAACTTGAGGGATTCTGAGGGATATTTTAAATTTTCAAGATAAATACAACATCTTGAAACCAGGTTGAAACATGAGCTCCTGTTAGTTTAGTTCCTTTCAAAATCCAGTTGTGCCACATTCCTTTCGATGATGTCATCACCTTGCATACCTGGATTTTCAGAGGTTTCTGTGATATGAAGCAAATGCTAGTGACAATCAGCATAGGAGAGGGTGTGAAGATGGCATTGTCTGCTTCCAAGTTTTGAGAAGTTGTCCAGTGCCCTAAAGCACGGACATGTTAGGATGTGTAGGTGTTTCAAGTTGCTCAGACCTAAAGACTTACTAAATGGAACTGTCAGGCATTTATTTTGGCCCAGGGGGCACCCTGTGAAACATGAAGAAGTTTGTGAACCAATAAAGTTTGGGAAACTCAAGTTCTATAAAGTCAAGCAGCCGAAACAGTCCAGCCAATAATTGTGTTCAATCACTTCTCATAAAGAAAAAATATTTGATTTATAAAAAATAAATCTGTACAACACTTAAATAATAAACCAACATTCTTAAAGACCCAAGTTCTTTTTTTTCCTAGTGGCTTCAGTTTGCTGCTGTGGAAATAGAACTTTAAAAATGTTTAATAAAGAAACCATCATTCATAATTAGTGAAAAAGATCATAGATGCATTTATTATTTGCACGAACAAAGCTATGTGTCTCTACCACTTAGTCTTTATGGTGTAGTCAAAAATCTTCCATCTGCCTTGTGTACCCCTCTACCTCATTTTAAATTATAAAGATCTATGAGCTGGGTGCAGTAAAGTCATGCCTGTAATCCCAGCACTTTGGGAGGCTGAGGCAGAAGGATCACTTGAGCCTAGGAGTTGGAGACCAGCCTAGGCAACCTAGTGAGACCCTGTCTGTACAAAAAATTTAAAAACTAGCTGAGTGTGTTGGTGCGTGCCTGTAGTACTAGGTACTTTGGAGACTGAGACAGGAGGATCACTTGAGCTCAGGAATTGAAGGCTACAGTGAGCTACGATCACACCACCACACCACAACCTGGGCAACAGAACAAGACCCTGTCTCAAAAAAAAAAAAAAAAAATTATAGAGATCTATGGCAGCAATGAAAGGTAACACCCTTTAAATTCACTGCAAACTTTCAATTAATTTTCAAATTCATTACACACATTCTAGTTAGAGTTGAGCATACACAGAGGTAAGAAAAAGGCTAGTCTAAGACTTGATCAGTGGGTAGAAATGAAAGGTAATTGGGTACCATTATATTGAAATCAATATTATTTTTTATTATTATTGCACTTGAAAACAAAACTAGCTTATGTATTCAGTTGTATAGATATAGAATCATCCAAGACAATGACCTATAGTTGGGCCTTTCCACAGCCTTTTCACCCATGGTCCAGTGTTGGTTATTTTATTCAAATGGAAGGGTGAAAATATCCTCCACATTTTATATTTAAAGAAATGCAGACTCTGGAAATGGAGGTAAGTTAAAAGGTTTATAGCAAAGTACTCTGAAATATGATCAAAGAAAATGCCTATGGAATTGCTTTGCTTTTAATGTCTAGTAATGAGAAATAATTATGAATGGACACTTGGACACTGCAGCATTTTTTATCCTCATATTAAGAATATACCCAAATATTCATATGTTCTTTAGGATTTCTTTAAGGACAAAGTGAAGCAATACACATAGATCCATGTGTTTGACATGGATACTAATAACTGTAGATCTAATTAAATGGCTTTAGATTTTTGTGTTTTGTTGTTGTTGTTGTTGTTGTTGTATTATTCTAGCAGCTAAACAACCACATTCAAAAGCTTTCCTCCCATTCCTAATGTACTTCAGGTTAAAACAATCTAATGTAATCCATGAAGTCATTCCTCAAAACTTATACTGAAGTGTCAAATATGAGTACGAATGGTAAATATGAATATAACATACCATGGCCCCCAAACCACAGAAATGACCACACAACTCACAGTAGCCCGGCTGATATGAATGACTGCTCATTCTCAACCAGTCACAGGTTGAGCATTACTCTGTTTTTTTCTCCTTCTAGTTAAGATTCTCCAAGCCCCCCAACCAGGAAATTTCCCCTACATCCTGGTAGCACCCACTCCAGAACAAAGCCTTGCTCCTTTGAATCTTCCCCAAAACACCCAACACAAGTCAAATTTTGTCAGTCTATTCAACACCCTCTTACTGAAATGTCCCATGGTTCCCCATGGTGTGAGTTCTTTCTTATTATGAGCAATAAGCCCAACTTGGTTCAAACACAGGTGTGATCCTGATCCCCTCAGTTGGGTGGCAGTGACATTGCTAGCAGCTTGTTTCTAAAGTACACTCTTTCTGAATGCCATGCCACATGGCCTATCAGGAAATGAACCCATAAAATAAGAACAAGGAGTACCCTCTTCCTTCTTAAATAACAGGCTTTTTCTGGTAGATGACTCTGCTCCCACTGTGTTGCCCCTACAATCTGAGGGCAGGAACCAGTGTTTGGTACTAGAGGCTGAGAGCTTTGGAGAGCACAGCGACCACATGTTAGACCAAATTAGACCACATTTTGTTAGATTCTACTGAGATTTTCTTTAGAGGAAATATCTCTGCTCAATATTATCTGAGATAAATTAAGTTGGCATTCTTCGAAGAACTAAGATAAGGTGATGATGATGAAAACCAAAAATGGATATTGTTAAATCATGTTCTAGCCAAGGCTAGACTCTAGTAAACCGTCAGCCCCAAAGTATGTGTTCATGATTCACATTGTAAAGACACTGTGACAGGTGCTTCGGGACAGGTTCTCACTTCCAGAAACACAGAGCTTAGTGTGGAATCTCAAGAGATAGTGTTCTTGTTATTAGAATGCATCTACCTGTATCATTGTGCCTTCTATCAGAAGTTAAGTTTTCATAAAGAGATTCATTAAGTGCACCATTTGTATTTTTTTCAGTGACAATTGTCAAGTGGTATGGTTACCTAATTTATAAGAAAGTGTGCTCTAGTCTATGGTTTATACACAATATATTTTAAGTCTATATATCAAGTTTCCTGTAATATGTATATTATATGTGTATATATGCATTATATGTGTGCATACGTACAAACATACCCACATACTATGTGTATTATACATATATAATATCTACACACTATATTTTATACACATATATCTGCACATATACATACACATGTGCCCACATGCACACATATATATGTATGTATAATAAAACTTTTTGAGGGTGACCAAGGCCTTTGTGGTTTTCCCAAATTCTTAATCTAATCCTGAGGCAAAATTCTGATCTTACCCTGCTATCAACAAAGTAAAAACCACTGCTCAAATATTCTTAAATCATGCACTCCTAATCCGAGTATTTTGGGCATCAAATCCCTTCCCTCTTATTTCCGCTCCAGGTTCACAGGTCCAGGTGATTTTCTAAGAAGCATCATGGGCTGTTAATTTTAAAATAGATACATAGTGGTGAACATAAACATTTTCTATAAAGTCATCATGCTTTACAAGGTAAAGTTTATGGAAACTAATTTGTACTTGTTTCCCTTGGGCTGTTACCACCAGACAGAACCTGTTAGAATTTCCAGGGCAACTAAATTCTTACATGTTTGAGGTTATTTTTTAATTTTGTAGCATATTTTTACTGAAAAAGTCTAGTTGCATGAATAAATGAATAAATGTTGTTTTAAAGTTAATTGGGTATTGCATGGGTATTATGACATAATTGATGATATCCTTTGTAATCTAATGGTCTTGGAGAATATGTCTTCTAAAGGACCTAAATATTCTATACAGAAGCAGAAATGTGTTAATATTTAAGCTACATGTAATTAAATATGATAAATAATAGCATAAATTGGGGCTAATCATTTTACATCATTCCTTACCCCTAACTTCTAATACATTGAATTCAGAGAAGAAGCCCATTGCCTGACCAAGGTTAATGTAAGGCACTTAGTACCTATAATAGTTCAGACATATCCAATTTTCTGATCATTTTACTGTTTTTCTGTCTTCACTTTACCAGCCAGTAGAAAACTTGCTAGTTGAAACTGTTCCTCCTAATTGTAAAACAAGAGCTCCCAGTCCCCACAAGGTGGCCTTGCCTAACCTGCGCAGTGAGCCCAGGCCTCCAGTGATGTGGGTGGGAGGGGTGGAGTAGGCTTTGCATAGGGGCTCATGGAGGGCCTCTTTCTTTTCTTACACTCAAATGCACCCCTCCAGGAATTCCTGCAGGCTCTACCTTCAAAGGGCATGCAGACTGCCCGCGCTTCTCGGCACCCTCTGTCCCTGCTGGCACTGAGCCACCATCTGCCCCCCACTGCTCTCTGCTCCTGCCCTGCCCCTCAGAATCTATTCTTAACCCAGCATCCAGCGGGGGCCTTTTCCAGAACTCAGCGTCATCCAGGTATAATGGATACCCAAGAAATGCACGATTTGAGGCCTGCAGTTTATGAGAGTCAACAGATGCACACATCCAGGCAGCCACCGTCAAAGGGATCCTTTAAGGATATGAGTCAGATCCCAGCGTTCCAGTGGCTTCCCTATGTCTTGGAGCAGAAGCCAGAGAGACCTGCAGTGGCAGACACATCGGGGCCCCCTGTTGGTCTCCCAGCAGGGCCTGGGGCTCACTTCTCTTCACCCCCTGACCTTCTTACCTCTTGTCTGACATGCCAGGCACACTCCTGCCTCAGAGGCTTGTTACTCCCGTTTTCCTGTTCGGGAATGTTCCCTCCACTCAGCTCCGGTGTCACCTTCTCGGAGCAGTCTCCCCTGGCCTCTGTATTTATAATAACCACCCCTCACTCCCCGCCCACCTACAGACACACAGACTGTCCTGTCCCTATCTCTACTTGGCTTTATTTTCCCATCCCACGTGTATGAGTTTCCTGGTGGTGGCCATGACAAAGCACCACCAACTGGGTGGCCCAAAACAACAGAAATGGATTCTGCCAGCGTTCAGGAGGCCTGAAGACCAAAATCGCAGTGTGAGCAGTGTGGCGTCTCTCCAGAGGTGCTGAGGGAGAGTCCTGCCTCCCTTCTTGCTTCTGGTGGTGCCCGGAATCCTTGGTGTCCGTGGGCTTGTGGCTGCATCACTCCAGCCCCTGCCTTCATCTTCACATTGCCTCTCTCTGTGTCTGTGTCTTCCTTTGTCTCTTATGAGGACACTCTCTTTTGACTCAGGGGCCACCCCAATCCAGTCTGATCTCATTTCCATCCTTACCTCAATTACATCTGCAAAGACCCTATTTCCAAAGAAGGTCACGTTCTAAGGTTCCAGGAGGACATGAATTCTGGGAGACACTCTTCAACCCACTACACATGCATCACTATCTGACAAATAATACATTCTGCGCTTTTAATAATTTTAATGACCAGTGACCAATTGAAAGTCAACTCCCCAAGAATAGGACCCTTTGCTCTGTTCAATGCTGTATTCCATTAGACAGACACAGTGGCCATTAAACATTGGTTGGAGAAGTGAGAGGGTTCCTGACTGAATCCTTAGACAAAGCAGGCAGGTAGCCAGCCTGCAGGAACATGGCAAGAGGTGAAAGCTACTGGGCCCTACTGAAATAAGCTGAAGCTCAGGGAAATTGCATTTCCAACTCTTAGATGAACGAGAGCTGGGCAGAAAGTCAGAGTAAATCAATGGAAGAGTTGGCCTCATAATCAGAGTCACATTGAAGACTCTCCAAATTGGAATCAGAGGTGGTGCTTCTTGGCCTCTCTCACCTTCTTGCCCTAGTGGGGTGGTCTCTTTCCAGGCTTAAAAGGCCCATGTCCTGGGGTCAGATGGGCTTCTGTATTAGATTCCTGCTGCTGCTAATACAGATGAACACAAAACTGGTGGCTTAAAACAACACACATTTATTCTCCTACAGTTCTGGAGGCCAGAAGTCCAACATCAAGTTCATTGTGTTGCAGTCAAGGTGTCTGTACTGCCAGGCTCCCTTTAGAGGTTCTAGGGAAAACTGTCCTGGCGTTTTCCAGCTTGTAGAGCTGCATTCCTTGCACCCCTTGGCTTGTGGCCCCCTCCTCCATGTTCAACACAGCAGCATGGCCTCGTGCATCACTGTTACAGTCTCCCTCTGCCTCCCTCTTCTTTGGACACTTATGATGGCATTCAGGGCCCACTGGATAACCAAGAATCATCTCCCATCTCATTTGGCCATAGAAGTCAGCATTAGCAGG
The DNA here is from genome assembly GCF_003255815.1 of Theropithecus gelada. Classification (NCBI taxonomy): domain Eukaryota; kingdom Metazoa; phylum Chordata; class Mammalia; order Primates; family Cercopithecidae; genus Theropithecus; species Theropithecus gelada. The sequence goes on along the minus strand of NC_037673.1, from coordinate 10,986,768 downwards.
TTCCAGGAACTAGGACCTTGACAATGTTGGGGGCTACTTTTCAGTCTTTCCTAGTGTCCTAACCAGAGTCTTTATCACAAATATAGGGGCAGGTAGAAAAGGTCTCACATCCCCACCCCCTAATTTCCCAGTGGGGATTCTGCCCTTTCACTGAACGAACAGGAATAGCCCCTTCTCACCTTTGTTCATTTCTCTCCTGTTGTCAGGGCTACTGGTAAGGAAAGAATCAAATTTGATGCAAATTAGGCTTGAATGCTGACCCTGTGTTTATAACATTTGAATTATCTCTCTTTTGTGTACTTGATTTTTCATTTCTGTGTTATCATCTTATCTCATATGCAGTTTGTTTGAGTTGCCTCAATCTTTTGTGGAAACGTGGGTATAATTAATAATACAACTTTCATATGAAAAGGGAATATCTGATTGGAGGAAGGAGCTGCTGGCTGGATGGTCCCAGAGCACCTTCTAGTTCCCCACGAGCTGAGCACATCTCCAGGGAGATCAGTGGCTGCTCCATCATGAGGCCAGGACCAGAAATCCTGATTGAATGAATTAATGTTTGTGATACAGTTTGAGGAATTAATTTTTCTTAGCATATGCTTGGAGAAGGCCATTTCTTCCTTAAAAAAGGTATAACCATTGAGCTTGCTTTCCAGAGAGTCATAATTCTAGTGCTGTTTATATAAAAGCCAAGTTGGCATTTTGAAAAAATGTGATTAATTGTATAGGGCAGGCCGGGTGCCATAGTTCATGCCTGTAATCGCAGCACTTTGGGAGGCCAAGGTGGGTGGATCACTTGAGGTCGGGAGTTCAAGACCAGTCTGGCCAATATGGTGAAACCTTGTCTCTACTAAAAATACAAAAATTAGCCAGGTGTGGTGGTGAGTGCCTGTAATCCCAGCTACTAGGGAGGCTGAGGCAGGAGAATCACTTGAACTCAGGAGACAGAGTTTGCAGTGAGCCGAGATCACGCCACTGCACTCCAGCATGGGCAACAGGGTGAGACTGTCTCAAAAAAAAAAAAAAAAATTGTATAGGGCAGCTTTTTGGTTTTGGTTACAAACTATCCAAGAATGAGCATTAAGATATTAATGCTTTTGTATGTTAATTATAGAATAAGTTCTCTTTGGTCAACAAGAATGTAAATATCTCTATTTTGTTCTTTAAAAAATCTATCTAACTTTCTTATGACCATCACCCCTGCACCCTTCCCAACTGCATCAACAAGACCAAATGGAAAACAAAATCGCCTACTTCCTTATGACTTCAAATATGAAAGTCAAAATCGGTACGGTCTTCAAAACATTTTGAGTTTAGAGTTTCTAAAGGATTAAAATTATCATCCATTTTAATAATGTCGGCCGGGCGCGGTGGCTCAAGCCTGTAATCCCAGCACTTTGGGAGGCCGAGACGGGCGGATCACGAGGTCAGGAGATCGAGACCATCCTGGCTAACACAGGTGAAACCCCGTCTCTACTAAAAAATACAAAAAACTAGCCGGGCGCAGTGGCGGGCGCCTGTAGTCCCAGCTACTCGGGAGGCTGAGGCAGGAGAATGGCGTGAACCCGGGAGGCGGAGCTTGCAGTGAGCTGAGATCCGGCCACTGCACTCCAGCCTGGGCGGCAGAGCGAGACTCCGTCTCAAAAAAAAAAAAAAAAAAAAAAAAAAAATAAAAATAAAAATACATATATAAATAAATATAAAAAACAATTTTTAAAGAAGGGCACTAAGTAGAGATTCTGAATTTAAAGTATCTGTTCAAGTTGTTTGGGAATGGCTTTAGAAGTTCGCTCTTTTTTTTTTTTTTTC